>NC_073252.2:42673214-42974821 GCF_029289425.2 Pan paniscus
GTGCTGCCAGTTACAAGTTATATTTTATCCTTATTTACTGCCGGGAGTATTTTCAAATTCTTTTATTTATGAAACTTTATTGCTTCTCCCCTAAGTCCAGGAGCCATACTTTATGGCTGCATTGCATTGAAGCTTATCTCCTGTAGCTAAGGATAAATTTATTACTATATTAGCTGTTGTTTTGTTTTTTTGACTACTGAAGGGGGAAATTTTTAAATATTGAAACTTAGTGACTTGTAAAAGTGAAAATATAGCAATGAGAAGCTAAATCAGAAAACGGATCAAAGACCACAGGCTCAATGAAATAAAAGATCTCTATTTCCTTGTTCTGCATATTTTCACTCGTGGGCTGAAAGTCCAGGAGCATCAGAGACATTGCAAGGTAAAGGCAATCTGGGGAGATGGACAGGTAAGAGGAAAGGCTGGGGTTCAAACACTCAGCCAGGCAAGGGAGGGAGCCACAGTGGAAAGTGAGATTCTCGTGCCCCTTCCCTGACCTGCAGCCTGTGTGGTCATTCTGGACAACCATTCTGCTCTGCTCTTCCCATACCCACAGCACCACACAGACAGAGCCCAGTGCTCACTGGAAGCCCTTAGCCCGAATCTCCTACCATGCTTTCTTGCCTTGCAAATTCACCATTTAGGCCACACCCAACACAACCTCTAGGTTCTGTCTCGTTAACACAGAAAGGAAAAAGCCACCTCACTGCCAGGGCAGGATCTACTCCAGCTCCCTCTTCTTATGTGGCTGCTCATCACTGCTGGTCTAGTCTTTTATCCATGTCTAGTGGATTCCATGTTTCCCAGAGGCTACTCCAGACCTTTTCTTCTCTCCTCAAGAGTCCAAATTTGGCCCCTGTCACTTCGGCAAACATCGGCCTGTTTTACTGAGAACATTTATACATTTATAGCAGAAAGAATTCCCTCAACTTTCCTTCCTTAACCTCAAAACTTCCCTTTACCTAATCCCCTCTAGTTCTTGAGCTGGGGTAACACCTGCCTTCTCACCTTTGTTTCTTTCACTTCTCTTTGCATCTTCATTCTCCCCATTGGCACTATTTCCTTTTCCTTTAAGCCTACCTAAAAGGTCACAATTTTCTTATTCTAAAAATAATGAACAAATAAACCAAGACACATTCCCTTGACCCTACTTTCCCTGAGTCCCCCAGGTGACATCAATACCTCTATCTTTTGGATCCCTGAAATACTTCATTTACAGTATACTTATACAAGGTAGCATGATGTCGAGTAGCTTATCTATTTATATTTCTATATTCCCTTTGGAACAGAGGTCTTTGATGAAAAGGTAATAACAGAATAACCAAATTATTAATGATTGGAGAATATCTTACAGGAAGTTAAAGTGGTTTTCTTGTGTGACCATTTTAAGGATTGTTGTCTGCTGCCTGTAAAACTCCTGTATACTCTTAAATACTCTGATTTAGAATAAAGAAAATGCTAATGTGCTTATCTCATAGAGAAAATGAAAAAGAGGTAGTTATGATCTAGTATCTACTTTGGCCTCAAATATTTTAAATTGTCTAGTGAATGTAATACAATCTATATTTAGATCAGCTACTTAGTCATCAACCTTGGTTGTAAAACAGTGGGCCAAGGAGAAATAATATTTATTTGGTTTACAAGAAACATGCTTGGGAAATAAAAATAAAGAAACATGCTTGGCAGATAATGAGGCCAAGTAGAATTCCTCACTTTGAATCATTAAGATATAACCTTCCCAAACAGGTAATATGTTCATATAATAAACTCTAATAAAATAATGTAACAGCAATCTTTGAGAAATTAGAGACTAGCAGCTTTATGGCAATCTTTTTCATTAATATTGAGGAAACCCTTGATAAAAACCCTTGATAAAAAAAGAGGCCTATATCATAAACGTGCAGTCATAAAAAAGTGAGATGTGAGGGTGCCCTAGACAATGAAATCTGACACAGTTTCATAGTGAAATAAATTAAAAGCCCTGATTTGTTTGGAAAGTATCATAGCATGCAAGTTGTCATTTTCATTTTGGCAAAACTCTGCTTGGAACAAGCTAACGAACCCACAGGCCAGATGTGCAAAGAACATGTGAGGCCACCTAAGGACTGTGTTTTTGATGGCCCCTAAAGTAATGCTGCAGAAAGCACCTGCATAAAAATGGTCCTTTTCAGCTTTCCAGCCGAGGTTTACAGGAAAGACAGTATTACTTAGGAACAAATCCAAGGAACACCCTAGTAGAGAATGTGGAAACATCCCTAAGGAAAGGAAAAGCAAAGCCTCTAGAATTTGACTCGATGACCGGTTAGCCAGGGGTTCACAGAGCAGAGACGAGGTGAAGATTATGGGTAAATAGTCCGACATGAAGCAGCTAATGGTAGTGGCTTCCAGATCTTGCTCTGAGGCTGCAATTACTTATTTGTGGCTTCAGTAAATAACATGTGCTCTCTCATATATGTCCTAGAGGGTGTCTATCAGTAAGACTAACCCCAAACAAAAAAGTAAAAGGAAAAAGCCTGTCTATAGTTATTTAAAGTATATTTTGGCATTTAGGTCCAAACACAAACAAGTATCCAGCAACTATACTTATTCTTAGGAATCTGTTAAATGTGTGCAGGTCAAATGGTAAACTTACGTTACAAGGAGGATTCTATTCCCAGAAAGGAAAAAAAAATCAAAATTCTGCATTATACTTTGAGTTTCAGATACATCATTTAATAATGTATTTCTATTATGGAATGAGGGTCTGTATCCCACCAAAATTCATATGTTGAAATCCTAACTCCTATTTTGATGGCATTAAGAGGTAGGGTCTTTGGAAGTGATTAGGTCATGAGGGTGGAGACCTCATGAATGGGATTAGGGTCCTTAAAGCATTTCTGGAGAGCTCCCTTCTTCTTCCATCATGCACAGACACAAGAAGACACTGTCTATGAACCAGGAAGAAGGCTCTCAAGAGACACCAAATCTGCTGCCACCTTGATCTTGAATTCCTTGGTCTCCAGAAATGTGGGAAACATACTTGGTGTTTAAGCCCCACAGTCTATGGTACTTTTGTTAGCCTGAATGAACTAAGACAATTTTGTTATTCTTGGATTTGTTATTTTTCTTCATGAGTTCACCACCAGTTAAACAAATGAGCATATGATCGGAACTAACAACAAATCACTTTTGGAAGATATACAACTTTCACTTTTGTCAGAATGAACATAAGTTCAGGAAGCCTGTGCTTGCCTCTACAGTATCAGCAACACAAGTTTCTGTTTTCACTTCCCTTCCTTAGAAAGGAAAAAATGCAACAGAATGTTATTAAAACACCTTCAGAAATCTTGCTGAACAAAGATGGTGACTCTACTGAAACGAGGTAACTGGAGGCAGAGCCACTGTGACACAACTCTTCATAGCTGGTCAGCAGACACATGCAAATTACCAGAGTGTAGAGAAAGCAGTGGTCTGCCTGTATCATACAAACATGCAGTCATAAAAAAGTGAGATGTGAGAAAGTCCAGGCTGGCCCGTGAGGGTGCCTACAATGGTTCTGGACACTGATAACATTTGAAAATAAAATGACGTCACACTGTAAAGAACTAAGTTCAAAGGTCGAAACATACCCTATGGCTCAGAACTCCAGGTTTTCGTCAACTTCAGGTGGATGTACAGTATGGTAAAGATAAACTAATCAAACATTTTTCACCTTCTTGGAAAAGGGAAAATTAAATGTTATTTTGAAAAAAATTCCCTAATGAATGATAAAAGTTAAACAAGAAATAATAAATAGTTTCAACCACTTACTTAAGACAGCAAGAACTCCAAAACCCTTTTGGATCTTGGGCAGCTACGTGAGCTTAGAGTTCTAGAAAGGATTATATCACACATATCAAAAAGTATTATGGGTAAATTCATTTCATGGCCTATCATAAACTCTTCGCCAGAGGTATGTATGTATTTCAATGTACCTCCTCATGATTTAATGTAATTTTTTTGGTTTGACTGACTCTAGAAGGCCAACTGTGTGGTATTGGAAAGGTTTCCTCCGAATCCTTGCTCTGCCGCGTACTGGCTGTCTTTCCTCAGGCGGGTGACTTAACTTCTCTGAATCACATTTTTCTCATTCATATGATTGGGTTACTATCTATTTTGTAGAGTGATTATAGTGATAAGATGTGCTAACTCCTTTATTTGTGAATAAAGTGCCCTGTCCAGTGCCTGGCATGAAGTGACATCCAGAAAAGGCTAGTTCTGCCCTTCCTCTGGTATCAGGTCTAACAAAGGTACTAACACAAAACGCAGCAGGCCCGCTGGCTCCCACCTGTAATCCCCATACTTTGGGAGGCCGAGGAGGGCAGATCACTTGAGGTCAGGAGTTTGAGACCAGCCTGGCCAACATGGTGAAACCCCTTCTCTACTAAAACAAAAAAATTAGCCGGGTGTGGTGGCACATGTCTGTAATCCCAGCTACTCAGGAGGCTGAGGCAGGAGAATTTCTTGAACCCAGGAGGCAGAGGTTGCAGTGAGCTGAGATCGTGCCACAGAAAAAAAAAAAAAAAAAAAAAAAGAGGTCAGGCTTGGTGGCTCATGTCTGTAATCCCAGCACTTTGGGAGGCCGAGGCAGGTGGATCACCTGAGGTCAGGAGTTGGACACCAGCCTGGCCAATATGGTGAAACTCTGTCTGTACTAAAAATACAAAAATTAACCGGATATGACATGACAGGTGCCTGTAATCCCAGCTACTTGGGAGGCTAAGGCACGAGAATCGCTTGAACCTGGGAGGCTAAGGCACGAGAATCGCTTGAACCTGGGAGGTGAAGGTTGCAGTGAGCCGAGAACACGCCACTGCACTCCAGACTGGGCGACAGAGTGAGACTCCATCTCATGTGACTGGGATAATTTTAAGTTTTCTTATGAGATCTCCCAATGGCAATTTTATTTCAATTTACCTTTTGACTACCAACATTCAATACTATCAGCTACTTCTGGAAACCTGTCTTCTCAATCTAGGAAAGATGGCATTATCTAGTCTCATGTGACATATAGCTCTTGGTACATGGTAGGAGGACAAATATTTATATAACTAACCACTGATTTTCTCTCTTAATTTCTGTCTCCAACGTGATAGAATTCTTAACTGAAAATAATTGGAAAGTTATAAACTGATGTGGCATTTCTCTTTTATTATCTGTATAGTTCTGCATAGGTGACCCTATCAATGTATGTATTTGGTTTAAAATAATTATAAAGACGACAGCCAGGGTTTGTTTTGCTGACATGTTCTTCAGACACAACACCACTGAGTTCATTCTTAGGTTTTGTTTTTAAAGCAGAGAAATAAATGTTTACTGGGAGTAAAAAACAAAAACACCACCAGCACCTTACTTTAGTTTGCTAAGGCTCTACCTTTTAAAATCTACTATAAATTAATTTAAAATGTCAAATAAGAGGATATATATAAGAATCTTAAACTAACACATATTTTATTAGCTGTTTTGGTGGTTTGAGGCTCCACCTCATCATCATTTAAGACATGAGGTATTTACAAATTTATGGTCAAATAATGTTTCATTCTGTCTCTACTCTTACACTCTCCAAATGTTCACACTTTAAAATTATGAATTAATGGAACATTCTAGGAACATTCTTAATAATAGATTATGACCATATCAAGTATGGACAATGTTAGCACGTTCTTAAAGAGTGAGTTATGGCTCCCATAATAACACATGGATAAACCATTGGGTATTACTTGCTTTTCTACAATGTGTTATTGATTCAGTGGAACACTGGGCATTCCATATACTCCTACGCAACACATATATCAATACTCCTCCAGCTACTGCAGGCGGTAGTAAAAGAACGTATGCCTGAGAGTAGGGAGAAACTACATTTATGTACAACTGGCCCATTTAGTATTCATCCCAGTCAGGATCACTAGCTCTCTTTGACGTGGTTCCCCTGCAACCCCCTGACACATTATAAAATCAAAACTTATTTAAAAAAATTGTATTTATTGGTTTTTTTTATGTAGTTTTTGATCAAAAAGCTTTGGTGTTTCCAAACTCCTAGCCTGTACTAGAACATAATGTTGAAAAACATGTGTGTATAGAATCAAACCAATATAAAGTAATTTTTCCAAAACGGGTAAGGCAGACAGAAGGTGAAGTCATTAAAAACACATGGTCAAAGAGGTCCTCCAAACAGCTTAGAGGAAGGCGGCCCAACGAACGCATTTAATCAATATATATTGCTAAAGATAATGGGGAGAGGAAAAGAGAAAAAAAATTCCATGCTTTGCTGATACACAAATATAGGTTTCCCAGGACGGGGGTAGATATGGAATACTGTAATTGAGGAAGTGGTCCAATCTCCCAGAAGGGTCATGCCATCTGACAAAGGTCAAGGGTCACAAAATGGAGGCAGGTACGAAGAGGAAGTTGTAGCGCTGGGTAAATTGCTCTTGGCCCCTCAACAGAGGTTTGAGATTTGGGATTATGATAGGTTCCATCAGGCAAATAAGTGCTCGCGAGGCATCTAGTCTCACTTAGGGTACAATGCAGAGAGAGGCAGCAAAGTGCTGAATCTGTGTCCAGTCTGTGTTTCAGCACGCGGGTGGGGACATGTAGCAAAGACAGACAAATCCAGGGAAAGGAAGGAAGAGTGGGATAAGGGATATAATTATATAATTTAAAGAGTTTTCTGGATAAAGGCTTTTACCAAAGCCCCCATGGTAATTATTTTAAACCACCACTGAAAGCCTCCTAAACACTTATTTTGACTTTGATATTAAATATTCTCCAGTGGCAGCAGTGAATGCAGAAGCAAAGCATGCTGGGAGGAACTGGGTAGGCAGACATCCAGTCTCTCTCATTACCTTCAATTCAGCCAGGAAGAGGCTGCTCAGAATACACAACTGGCTTTCTCAAAATAAGCAAATTATAAATCAACAGTTCGGAGAAGGTAACAACTAGGGCCTGTGAGAAATTGTTACCCAGAACCACAGAGAAAGCTAATGTTGGGCCCATTTTCTAAATAATTTAAATTAATTAATGTAAGAAAATAGAAGAATCATGATCTGCCATATTTTCTCAGTGCAAATCCCAAATGCACACAATTTCCATTATTTTATATAGATATATACACACATATATATACGCACATATATACACATACACATATATGCACATATACCCCCCCACACACATATATACGTACATATATATACACACACACACAGTCAATAACATCTTATGTACAGTTGTATTAGCAAAATTAAATATGAGGTCTTTTCAGAATTCCATAATCACAAGATTTGGGCATTGTCATATTCCAGAAGAGTCTCCCTCTTTCAGGGGTTCTGTGGTCCTGGTGGTGAGTGGTAAAGGAGGTAGGAAAATGGGAAAGGGGGATAAGAGTTGGATGGAGAATGAAAATGAAACAAGTTAATAAGTTTGGGAGATAGCTGCTGGAATATTTCTTTCTGCAAATGAGTCACTGCTGCCACTGGAGAAGGTACGGTTATTTAAAACCAAAATCAAACAAAAACAGTTTGGGACTTCAAGCAATCAAGGTTCACATTTAAGATTCCAGCACTCGCTAGCCATGGGAACTCAAAGTCTCTATCTGGAACTGAGACAAACACCACCAGCCCTAAAGGAGCACAGATTACAGATACACCAGGCGTACTGGCACATAGTAGGTTTCCTAAAAACTGCCATTTTATGGGTGTGCTGACTCATCAGAAGGTATTGGTGGCAGAGATGCAAAGAGGGCACAAGACATGGCGTGCGCCCCTCAGAAATGTCAACAAACTTGTGGGGGAGAATGGCAAGGGGGCAGACTAGTTAGATAGCATTTATCTGTAATTCTAGGTCTCAGGGAGCTCTTGGAAGAGTTCAGAAATTTAGCCAAAAATGAGGCAAAGAATATTCAGGGTTGAGGGGCGGAAGAACTTCTCAAAACAGACACACTATAAATTTGTGAACAACCTCACTTAAGGTTCTCAGCACAAGCCAGCCTCGCTGAATTTTGTTTAAAAAAAAGGACACATTTAATTCTATGAGCCCAGACAACGGGTTTGATGGAACTTTTTCAACCACGTACTTTGGCTTGCAGCAGACACTGTCTTAAATCCAGGAAAAGGAGAACAGATTATTTGTTCATGTTATTTTCATTTTTTGGTAATGTTTACACTTTTTACTAACCCATTTATTTCAAATGTAACAAAGTTGGCTTTCTTTACTGAGAGCTACTTGGAGTAAGCAGTGTGCCAGACAATATTTGAACAATCTTTTTGCATTAGGACATTATAAAAAAGTATCTTTGCTTCTGACAGGGATACATTAACACCTTCAAAGTTAAACTTTGATCTTAAAATTTCAAGCCAAAAAGCTGAAACAGCTTTGCTAATGGTAAAAGAAAATTCACAGTACTGAAGCACCAATGCTGGCAGTGGAGGAAAACTCAGTGTGGTTTAAAACTTGCCTAAACTATTTTCAAAGCAATACAAAATATATTGTATGAGACTCATGGGACATATCAAAACAAAACCTGAAGTAGCCCAAATTCTCTTTTTTCCCTTCTTTTCTGGAGTTGAGTCAATAACTTGCTTATTCTGGATTTCTTTCAGAAGCCATTCAACAGTGGCCCGTTCCCAAAACAGTGAGGTCTGTCCTCATAATACATGTAAGTTGAGCTTAAAAGGGTACAGATGACAACTTCAGCCTTTATGTCCTGAATGTCCTATAAGTTATAGTCAAAACTTACATGGTGTTAGAATGTCAAATTCAGCTAGAAAAAAGTTAGCAATTCCATGAAGGGTTTTCTTTTACCACAGTGTTGAAAAATATATATTCTAATGCTTGTTAACTTAATATCCAATGTGGCTAACAATTCATTTTCTGTAAAATATGTAAGTGAAGTGAAACACTGGTATCCATAATCAAACCTACAGCTGGTTTGGGGTCATATTCTCAAATTAAGTAGAGAACTTTAAGTAATTTAAGAGCAGAATGGCTGTTCAAAGTCATCTGTTACATCGGCTAGCAGTGAAGAACTCTCCTCTAGAAATAATACTACTAAAAAAAAAATGATGATGATGTCCAGCATTGTTTCTAAGTACTTAACAGGTATTGCTGTATTTAATCCTCACAACCCCACCCCTAAATGAGGTGGACATTTTCATTACTCTTGTTTTACAAATGTAGTAGATGAAGGCTAGAAAAACCTATTTGCTTCCCACACTCTGGAATCAAATTCCTTAGATGTATCCCCCAGTGCCGCCGAGCTACCTGAGCTTCGTCCAGTTATCCTTTCTAGATTCTTTATCTGTAAAATGGGCATACTAGTATCTACTTATAACATATAAATTAATAGTTTCAGGTATAAATGTGATTGTCCCTATAAAGTCCTCAATCTAGTACCTGGTACAAAATACACAGAAAGCTGCATTTTCCTGCAGGATCCAAACACTACTTCTCATACATTAGGTGGTGGGTCCTGATCAGGCTGAAGGTGAACATCAACAACAGCAGAGACAATCTAGAAAAACTGCCAGGATGATCAGAAGGAGAGGTGGCAGGGCTTCTCAGGAGTTAAGTTTGCGAACACTGACTGCAAGCTTTTGAGGGTAGGAAATTTACGTCTCCAAACATCATGCCTGTTGATTTAATAAACGTATAGTGTATATTTTCCCTTTCTACCCCACTTTTGTTTTCTAGGAAAGCTTGGCAGTACAGAAAGGAGGATGAAAAATAGAAAAAATGGATTTGAGATGTAGCTCTACCTCTGGGGACAGATCCCACAACTCCTCACATGAAAGAGATGCCAGAAGGAGGAGAGATCAAGGTTAAGGGTATATCACGAGAGACTCAAGACAGTCAATTTTGATAACTCTAAAAAATCTGTTTAAGTCACACAGTTAATGGCTTAAAAAATGATGGCCCCTCCCACCCACTCTAGATTTAGATGAAATTATGGTGAAATCCTGAGCTATCTCAATGAAACATGTCTTCAAAATTTTTCTCCCATAAGAGGAAACTTAGACCAAACCTATACAAAAATATAATATGTTAGGTTGCCTGAAAGTATTTCCAGAGATTTGGAGTTGATGTGCCATGGAGGATATAAATAATATCGCATAAACCCAATCCTTCCAGAACTGTTTCAGTGCATTTTGAAAGAGTTTAATTAGAAATTGGGAGCCAAAGATGGGCCACAGTATGAGATTCTCTAGTGCTTAGCTCACATTCTAGATGTTTCCAGATTTAACAGACAGACTTTAAAAAATTAAAACCAACTAAAAGATATAAAAGAGATGCAAAAGTATCACTAGGTATAAGGGTTTATCATTAATTAGAAGTTTGTTGGGACATTTCCTGGGCATTGCTGTGGAGTTAGAGAAGTAAAATATTCCCCTTTCAAATCAGTATTGAAATTTCTGCCTTTGCAGATGCTTAAAGAAATGTCTTGGCTGGGCACAGTGGCTCATGCCTGTAATCCCAACACTTTGGGAGGCCGAGCTGGGCGGATCAGTTGAGGTCAGGAGTTCAAGACCAGCCTGGCCAACATGGTGAAACCCCATCTCTACTAAAAATACAAAAATTAGCTGGGTGTGGTGGTGAATGCCTGTGATCCCAGCTACTCGGGAGGCTGAGTCAGGAGAATCGCTTGAACCCAGAAGGCGGAGGTTGTGGTGAGCTGAGATCGTGCCACTGCACTCCAGCCTGGGTGACAGAGCGAGACTCGGTCTCAAAAACAAAACAAAACAAAACAAAAACAGAAATCTCATATTAAGAACACAATCAGAACTCCTAGTAAAGTAGTTCACAGCAGCACTATAGAAAGTTATTCAAATTAAAAAAATTATTTATCACAAATACCTAATAGGTTTTGATCAACTTTAGATGATTCTTAATTACATTTATCCATGAAATTTTTTTCTAAAAAGAAAAAAAGAATCAAGCTTTCTGCCCAACTCTTTTGCTGATCCTGGCAATTTTACAAGAGCCTGGTGGGTAACTGGGTGAGAACACCTGGCTTTGCTCTTGGACGACATTCTAGCCGGGGCTGCTGCTCTTGCTATGAAAGGAGTCAAGAATGAACCAAGGCAGAAAGACCTGTCAGGTTTCCCTATCAGGTCTGTAGAGTGAGACTTCCATTATGATTGTATTTTCAACTGTAGTTTGGTCTTATGTATTTATTTAAATGTTTTTATTTAAAATGCTGAAGAGCTATTTTTTTTTAAGAAGGATACTCATATTGAAACTCAAAAAGAAAAAATTAGAAAGCCCAGTGGAATTTCTTTGGTGGTGATCTAGATTATGGAGAACAAAGATTTCCATTATCATGATCACTAGGAGAAAGGGTTTTCTATCTGAAATTTTAGGAGCTTCAAATATGATACATTATAAAAGTTCAACACAAGAAAAAGAGATTCAGCTTTTGGATTTTATCAGCTTTAGGAACAATATTTTAGTAGAAAATCTGAACAGAAAAATGCTCAATATGTATCACTTATGTGAAAGAGAACCTACAGTTGTAACTTGCCACCTTAGGGAAAAAAGTAAAAGATGAGGAAATAATATTTTCTTATAACAAAAATGATCACTATGCAAAACAACTTACAAGCTACTGAAATAATATTCTCTCTACAAAATTTTACAACATCTCATTTTTTACATGTGCCATGTACTGTGCTAACTATGCTAATCCTATGCCAAAGGTTACATTCTCCTTACTTTGTAGGCAGCAGAACTGGCTCAGAGAAGCTGATTTTAATTTGCTGACGGTCCCACAGTCAGATTGGGACAGAACTGTGCTCTTCACCCTGTGCTATTTCACAGAATGATTTGAGTGCACTCATTAAAATTGTCACTTGACAAAACACACATTCACATTTCCTAAGACATTATGTTCCTAAGTTCATTACTTAAATGCTAATTATTCTTTGTGCTGATAAAATAATTCTATTCACTACTGATCAGTACAATTTGCACACAGATTGGATGCGTTTCATTTCCATATCAATGAAAAAATAATGATTTACCTACAGGCACTCTAGCACATCTAATGATTTGCCTGAAATCTCAGCCATGGGTTTTATGACACAAGATCGGAAGGAGCTACGCGAAGTGATGTTTCCTTTCCTGCTGAGAAACAAATGAGTACACCGCAGCAGGTCTGACCCTAAACAGTCAGATTTGTAAAGTCACCACTTAACTCCCTGGGAGAAAAGCCTTCCCCAGACAGCAGTGTTAGAATGCCTGGCAGTCTGGAGCTGGACAAATTAGTGTTAATCCATTCAGCCACAGTGTTTGCCTGTGATCTTTAAACTGCTACTCGAACTGCTAAGGAGATTTTTAGCCACTTTACTTAAAAAATATCAGATATGATCAACAACAACCAAATTTAAAACTGATATACTTTTTTTTTTTTTTTAAAAAGAAGCCCTTAATTAAAAATTACTCAGTGACTCACTTCTCAAATATTTATAGTGTACTTACTATGTGCTAGGCCATTTGCAGGGCACTGAAAAAGAATGATAAACCAGAAAAGACAGACATAGTTCCTGCTTTTACTGAAATTTAGTATTCAACTTGAGACTCCTACCAATGCTTGCTCTGGTAGAAACAGGTAGTCCAAGTACCTTTGAAGTGTTTATTAATTTTGAGTTACCATCTTAGAAACCTCAAAAATGAAAATAAATGCCAGTGTCTTAACAATACACTGGTACAACACAATGAATATTTTTGCTATTTCACTTCTCTTTCTTGAGATTACTATTCCCTGCTTGATACTTAAAACATTTAAAGAACATGCTTATCCAAGAACTGGAGAAAGATGATGGCAAGAATAAGACAAAAGAAGCAAGGCTACCATATGCTACGGAAGGTAAATGCCCAAAGCCAGACAGAAAGGATACCAGATCAAATGACGCGTGGCTTGCCCTGCTTTTGCTTCTGCATCACAGGTCCTGTCTCTGATTTCCTTCAGGTATTAAGAAAAACTGTGCACCACCTGTAACCCATGTTACTGACAAAGACATCAACACCATCCCTTCTGCAGTCATTTCTTCACCATCCCTTCCATGCATGTGGCCTCTCAGCTTCGTCAACATCCCTAATTACCAAGATTTTCTCTGTTCTTTGTGTCATAATGACTATTTTAAGAAGTTGTATAATCACCTCTACTGCTCTGTCTTCCACCTAAAATAACAAATAGTCTCCTTTACTTTAATATTAACAGGTCACTTGACCTACATATTATTTTGCTATTTTACACTGTATTCCTAACAAATCTTTCCTCATTTCCCAAATAAAACATCAAGTGATCACAGCCATGAAAAAAGACATCCTAGGAATTTACATTTCATTCCAGAAGTTAGGACATTAAAGAAAGTCTGTCCTACTAGGAATGGTTGTTTTGTGTTGTTCAATAGCTTTCACATTTTTTTAGAAGAGGTAAAATATACATTAATACTGGAAGTTAAAGCAGATGTAAAATGTTTAACATACAGAATACTTGGACATGAGCAAGTTGCAGTCACTCAGCAACCTCTTGACATAATGCTTTTGTAAAACAACTTTTCTGTCTCACAATATTACGCAAATCATTTTGCAATTTCTTTTAGCTGTCACAGATGTAAAGCTTGAATCAATTTACATCAATGTGACTCAAAACAGAGTACATTATGTTAAAACAGAACAACAGTGATAAGGTACCTTGAACCTCAGGAAGATAAAATATTTCCATAGCTATCTGAATATAAAATACTATAGCATGAATACATTATTAAAGGAGTTTTAAAAATACATAATTTTACTTACATCAAGAGAGCCTTCATTTATAACAATCATTCCCATGTTCTTCTTCAACAGTTTGCAGGAGTGTCCTGTATCCAAACATAGAGTATATTAAAATTAATTTCTCCAGAGAATATGTAAAGATGTTAAAACAATGATATGTACTATGAAAATATCTAAAGATGATTTTATAATGACTGAGGGCAACCAGTTGTTTTCCAGGTTTGTAGGAAGTTAAACATGAAATGCTCTTGCTTGCCATAGGAGGGATATGCAACAAGTACATCTGGCCTGTTAAGGCTACAAAGACATCTGGAAAAAGATGGTGGTAAGGATTCTCGATGTCCTGAAGCTGACAAATGGATTTGTAATACCCTTCATGATGACCAACATGAAGAGCAAAAGACAGGCCAACGATTGTTTCTAGAAAATAGAATAACAGAACCCTTCTCTAGACACCTAGGGAAGGTGCAGGTGGCTGTCTCTTGGATCCGCTGATCCCATCACCATCTCCCTTCCTGGGAGAATCAGTACATCCTCTACCTTCCTACCCTCTCTTGCTTTGTTGCACTTACTGCAGGGCAAAAATCCTCCCTTTGTTAAATCCAACTTGGCCTACTCTGTAACTGTTTGCTATAGCCGACTGTGTCTAAAGAGGCAACTCTGCTGATGTCATTTTTTAAAAATACCATCGTATTTAAAATAATTCCATCTATGTGAGTACACTGCCTTTGTGATCTCATTCCATCTCATGATTTCATGTATCATCTAAATGTTGACCATTCTGAAACTCCTATGTTCAACTCAGCCCTCCTTCCTGAACTCCAGACTCTCATATCCAAGTACTTACTTAACCGCAGACACTTACATAGGAAGTAGGCATTTCCATCATCTCAAAGTCAGCCTACTCAAAAACCAGGCTCCTGACCACACTCCCCCAGCCCCCATCAAGAAAACCTACTTTCCCTTCAGTTTTCATCATTTGGGTTAATGGTAATTCCATCCTTCAGATGCTACGGACAAAAACCTCGAAGTTACCTGATCTATTTCTTTCTCTCATACTCTACATCTATCAGTCAATCTTGTTGTCTCTACCTTTAAAACACATCAAGAACCCAACCACTTCTTACCATTAAAACACATCAAGAACCCAACCACTTCTTACCCTTTCCCTTGTTACCACCTTGGTCCAAGTCTCCATCATATTTCCCCTGGATTAATGCAGTAGCCTATTCACTGGTCTCCCTGATTCTACACTTGCTTCCCTCTGAGTCCATTTTCAGCCTAGCAGCCAGAGTGACTGTTTTTACAGGAAAGTCAGAGCATGTCTTTCCTCTGCTGAGAACCATCAAGTGATGTCCCTGTTTACTTGCAGTAAATGCAGAGTCCTGACAGTGGCCTGGGAGACCCCGTCCACCCTGGACACTGCTATGCTGAAGATCTCTTCTGCTACTATTCTTTCTTTTACTTTTGTGCTGTTTCTCTCTGTAACAGAAGACAGCTTTTCTCTAATCATCATGCAACAAGCTCCCTCTCCTCTTTTAGGTTGTTCCTCAGATGTCACCTTCTCAGTAAGTTCTTCCTGACTGCGCTATTTAAAACTGAATCCCTCTGTGCAATGCTCTGTGTTTCCCTCCCATTTTAGTTTTCTTTATAGCAATCATTGATAGCTATTATACTATGTGCTTTTCTAATTTACTTTATTGTGCGTTTCTCTGACTAGTATCTGAGCTCCACGAGGGCAGAGATTTTGGGTTCTTTCGTTCCCTGCTCTGTTCCTTGCTCTTAACCAGTACCTGGCACTGTACACACCACAATTATGCTGAATGGGTGAATCTTCCCTAAGTTTTTCTAGGAATCAATCATGGCTCAAGATTCTAAATGTTAAATGTTACCAGAAACCACTACTATACTCTTTTTTCATAGGAACATTCATAATGGTGAACATATCCTGAACTTGACATTTTCCTATTTTCCACATTTACTGCCCTTTATTGCCATATATTTTCTATTTGTAGTCTGTTTTATCATATTTGTGTTTTTAGGTCTCCCAATTTCAATATGTTCTGCATTTCACCATTATTTTCCTTCTCATATATATTCTTTCCATTTTCTCTCTAATAACAGTGATAATTTTTACAATCAAAATTAACAACTTGTGTGGTTTGTAAAGTTCTACTAGTTTTTAAAAAATAAACTGAATTTTCTATTAATAACATCAATTTGCTATAAATTTGAAGTAGAGTTTTATATTTACAGGATATGTTAGGCTGACTGCTAATACTTCTAAAATAAATATTAGCTAAATTTTAAAAAATACACAATATTTTAAAATGGCTTTCTAAAAAATGTGGTTTCATGCTGTGAACTCCTCTAAAATACTTCCTTCAACTTGGGTGGAGTTTTGTATGTAATATATATGATTACTATCAAGAGGATAAATCCATGTCAGGGTTCATAGTGCTCAAGCTACCTACTTCTACTAAATTTGGTGAAAAAACTTTTTTTTTCTTTTTTGGCATATTGCTGGTACTACAGGCTTCCAATGCCAAACAACTTTCCCTGTGTAAGATCTCTGTTAGGGACTCAATTGATCTCCCTACCACCACTCATCCCAATTCCTATGCTGAACTCCTAACCGCCAGTGACACTACATTTGGACATAGTCTTTAAGGAGGTAATTAGGTTTCAATGAGACCATAAGGGTGAGGCCTGCTATGGTCTGAATGTTTGTGTTTCCCCCAAATTCATATGCTGAAACCCAGTCACTAGTATGGTGACAGTAGGAGGTGGGGTCTTTGGGAGATGATTAGGTCATGAGAGCAGAGAGCTCATGAATAGGACTGGTGCCCTTATAAAAGAGGCCTCAGAGGGCTGCCTTGCCCCTTCTTCCATGTGAGAACACAGTTAAGAAGGTGCTATCTATGAACCAGAAGGCCAGCGGTCATCAGACACCAAATCTGCTGGTGCCTTAACCTTGGGCTTCTCAGCCTTCAGAACGATGAGATATAAATTTGTTGTTTATAAGCCACCCAGCTCGTGGTATTTTGTTATGGTAGCCAGAATGGACTAAGACAGCACTGTAATGCAATAGGACTGGTGTTTTAGGAGGAAGAGACATAAGGAGTAGTACACAGAAGAGGAGCCACGTGAGGACAGCCGATCTTGAACTTCCAGCTTCTAGAACTGTGTGAAAATAAATTTCTGTTGCCTAAGCCACCCAGTGTGTGGTACGCTCTTATGGAAGCCTGAGCTATTATAAACTCTTTCCAAAACATGGGGATTAACATAGTATGAATGCAAATTAGCAACCTTCTTCTTTCCTATTATCTTAAAATAACCTTTGGTCACATAATCAAGTATCAATACATAAATCTTCCATAAGCCCAATCTCCAGACAACTGCAGAAATGTTATCCACATGTGCCACTTATGGATGGGAGGCAGAGATGCAAAGGTGAAAAAAGATTGGAATATTCCAATCTTGACATATCAAATCTTTTAGATCTTGAAATGTCTCAAATCCATCTTCTGAACTACATCAACTTATTAAAAAGCACCAACATATAAAACATGAACTAGGTGAATTACCGATGTTAATGGCAGTTTCTTGCTTGTCCCCTGTAAGGATCCAGATTTTGATGTCTGCTTTCATTAGCGTTTCTATGGTTTCAGGCACTTGATCTTGTAATTTATCCTCAATGGCTGTTGCTCCAAGTAGCTGAAGATTCTGAAAAAAATTAATGGTAGAAATTTTTTAAAAATCTGTTCATATTCTTTAAAAACAAAAAATTGAAGTGTGTATATGTTTTAAAATCAGAGACTAAATGATAATTCATGGACTTTGGTGTAAATTCCAACTATCCCATTGAGTTTTCTGAAATATCCTTGACTTTCATGCAGTCTTTAGGCATTACACTGAGGCTCCCTAAAACTGTCTAACCTAACCCCTAAAGTAAGGAACAGATTCTAAAATAAACTTGCATAGAAGGGGAGTAAAATCCAAAGTCAGTTAAAAACAGCCTGGGCACGGTGGCTCACGCCTGTAATCCCAGCACTTTGGGAGGCCAAGGCTGGCGGATCACTTGAGGTCAGGAGCTCGAGACCAGCCTGGCCAACATGGTGAAACCATGTCTCTACTAAAAATACAAGAAAGCAGCTGGGCATGGTGGTGTGTGCTTGTAATTCTAGCTACTTGGGAGGCTGAGGCAGGAGAACCTCTTGAACTGGGGAGGCAGGGGTTGCAGGTAAGCTGAGATCATGCCACTGCACTCCAGCCTGGGCAAGAGAGTGAGACTCCATCTCAAAAAAAAAAAAAAAAAAAGTCAGTTAAAAAGGACAGGCATTCTAAAAAAAAAAAAAAAAAACCACACAAACAGCTATGGGAGACTACCATAGTGAAGATGCAATCTTGCTGACCTGTTTAAAAAGAGTGAGGTTACATGTTAACACTATTAAATTGTAATTTGAAGCAGTGTCAGGAAATGTATACACAACAATTAGAAACCAAGAGGAAAAGAACAACAAAGTGATAGTATTAGTCTCTGCAAGGAAGAACAAGTTGAATGTTTTTCACATAGTTCCACATCTGTGTAGGGGAAGATCAGACTGAAAGATCTCTTGCTCATTAGATATTGTCTTGTACCATAAGACCAAACACCACCAATGGGCTCTGGGGAAAGCTGTTATTATTTTTATTATTTACTTATTTATTTTGAGATGGAGTCTTGCTCTGTTGCTCAGGCTGAAGTACAGTGGTGCCATCTTGGCTCACCATAACCTCCGCCTCCCAGGTCCAAGTGATTCTCCTGCCTCAGCCTCCAGAGTAGCTTGGATTATAGGTGTGTGCCACCACACTGGGCTAATTTTCGTATAAGATGGGGTTTCACCATGTTAGCCAGGCTGGTCTCGAACTGCTGGCCTCAAGTGATCTGCCCACCTTGACCTCCCAAAGTATTGGGATTAAAGGCATGAGTCACCACACCCAGCCAAAGCTGTTTTAATCTCTCATGAGAAAGAATGGTTTCCACTCTCATCTTCCTAAACGGAGATGGTAAGCGGGAGAGAACAATCTCTTGGCTGTTAGGGAAACCTGGTTTGCCAAATGGACACAGGTAATGTTGTTCTTGGTCCTAAATACATAAGAATGTAGTGATGGATTAAGATATAAAATTTTATTTCCATCACATGACTAGGCACTGTTGCTAGCTGGGTACCCTTCTTAACAGTGCTCTGCAGGCCACAACCAACTGATTCTCAGTCTTGCCCTGTTTCAACCTCCAGCATGATCCTCGTCAGCATTTATCTTTCTTCTCAATCATTTTCTCCTCTCTTGCCTTCATTTTTTTTCCATTTAAAATATAGGTGAGGGCAGAATGAATGCAAGGGAAGTAAGCCAGAATTGGTGATAACATAGAAAGCCATTTTCTACTTTTCCTTATTGTTCACCAAAATTGAAGTCTAAAATTAGTCTCAAGCTTTGCTTAGGCATGAACAATAAAGTTAACTATATATACAAACATGCAAGTGAGAGAGAAAGTGTGTGTATATGCATGCATGTAATTTATACCTGCATTAGTTTGGAATGCTTTTGGCTGCAAGTAATAGAAAAATCTAACAATGGCTTAAATAAATTAATTTTCCTCACTTAAGTAGTACTAAAGTGGGCAGTTGTGGACATTAAATTTGTAGCTCGACCATACCTCAACTCATTCTCCTGACCTCTCCCAATGTCCCAAGGTATAATAATTACAAAGGCCATATAGAAGACAAAAATACCAACTGTATCTATCTCTTACATGAAAAGCAAAGTGTTTTGAAAAGCCCTCAGCATATTTCCAAATACTTGGCCAGATAGTTTTACATGGCTAACCCTAACTATTTGTATTTAGCTTTTCCAGGCTCCATAGTAGAGCTGTTGAGGAAGAAGGGGGATGGGAATGAGTGCTAAATTGGCCAGGCAACAGTCCCCACTATAGTGGCCATAAAGGATGCGCACGCACATGCATAGTGTTTGTCTGTGTATACATGAGTATGTATGTCTAAGTAGATACACACACATGTCCCCCACTGCCTTGCCTGGTGAAACTTGGTTCATCCTCTAAAACCAAACTCAAAAGTTATTGTTTCTTGGCTAGGTGCAGTGGCTCATGCCTGTAATCCCAACACTTTGGGAGGCCTAGGCGGGTGGATCACGAGATCGAGGCCATCCTGGCTAACATGGTGAAACCTCGTCTCTACTAAAAATACAAAAAATTAGCCGGGCGTGGTGGCGGGCACCTGTAGTCCCAGCTACTCGGGAGGCTGAGGCAGGAGAATGGCATGAACCCAGGAAGCGGAGCTTGCAGTAAGCCGAGATCAAGCCACTGTACTCCAGCCTGGGCAACAGAGCGAGACGGTCTCGAAAAAAAAAAAAAAAAAAAAGTTATTGTTTCTTTTAAGCTTTCCTTTATTTCTTAAAATAAAATTTCCCCTCTGCTGTTCTCCTACAGAACTTTGCTCATCTTCATGTACATTAAGAGAAGTGTAAATGCATGAGTATGGTAGGTTTGCTCAAAATTAGGGACCACGTCTTGCTCATCTTAATGACTCCACAGCACTGAATGTCAGCATTTAGTATGTTTGCTAAGTGAGCTAATGACAAGACCAAAATCCAGAAATTATAAAAATACTGCTGCAATCTAGACCATTTTCTTTTCAATATATTCCAAATAATATGGATAGTTATTAGACACACTTGATGCATGACTTCTTAGTATATAACATATAATACAGGAAGGTAAATTTCTTCAAGAAGATAGCATTATTTTATTTCCTTTAATGGGAAGCAGATTTGAAATCTACCATAACCTGATGAACAATTATCATCAAGAAGTTCAAGAAAGGAAAGGAAGAACAATTCAACATCAGTGATGCCAGCATCACAACTGTTGAATTTAAATGTTTACACAATGATTCTTCCAAATCTTCAGCTACTTTTAGGGCATTTGCAGTTAAATCATTCTGGCTCACATCTCAGTGAAGATCAGGATATAGCTGTGTTCAAATTTTAAGTATTTTACCCAAGGCATAAGGTTTTTTTTTTTTAGTGATCATGGGGACAGCTTATTAATACAAGCCCTCAAAATTTCCTGCAAAAATATTTTTTTGCAATATGTTTCCCAAAACACTGGGGTAACTAGATAATGTGGGAGCCAAGATACGAACACATTCATTAGAAACATATAAACAAATATTTTGTATATTTTCTGTCTCTACTCTAAGGGGAAAAATGAGCTCAGAAAGTCCACCAATATAATATACATTACCACTCACATACCTATAAAAATAAAATGACTTCACTGGAGAGATCACATTGAAATCATATTTGAAAGAAGGAAAGCATCTAGTTTTGCACAGGTAAAAGAGAAACATTTTCAAAGCAGGCACAAATAACATAAAGGATCAAAGATGTAGGGCCAGCAAGGTATGCTGAGAAAAGTCACACAAGTAGGTTAACATGGAGGGTTGTGGTGGCTTTAACACAAATCCTTAAGAAGAATAATAAAACATTTCGGAATATTCAGCAAAATTGTAATGGGTCTACTTTGATGCCTATGAAGGAAACACTGTACTCCAAAAGCGTGTTAATTTTCCCTTTATCCCAGGAGCTCCTTGAGAACAGCACTGGTTAATTTTAGCAGAAGGCTCTGCAGACTCCTTTCCTTTTGCCCTGGTATCATTTATGGTGAGATCAGAATCTTGAGTGATGGGCTGTTCTGCTTTTGGAAATTAATATTGTTAGCTATATAATGATCACTAGAAAAAAAGATTTGAACTTTGCATGCTTTTCCTGATCATAACACAAGAGTGTTTAGGCCATAATCAATTTCATCCCAAATATGTATTACCTTACACAGATGGCCACTAATGGGCACTAGGGGAATTACATATTCAGCAAGTGTTGAAATGCGATAAAATTCCCATGGCATTTATGGAATTCAAAAAAAAACTCCAAACACTAATTTTACTTTCTAAATGTCACCAAGCTAAATGTTATAAAGGCTTGAGGTTGATGACTCTTTGACATAATATAGATTTAGTTATCACTGAAAAAATCATAAAATAATGTTTATTCACCTAGTAAAGCCTCCAGTAATCTTTTCTCTTTCAGATGTTCCTAATGTATGCAGAATTTTTAAAAAGGCACATAAATGTAACATTTCTACTGTAAGTGAGGACAGAAAGCTTCATGTAGTTTGGTAAAATGTATTATGATAGTTTTAGAAATTATGATTTTTCCCCAATACATGTATATTTTGCTAAATAACGGAACCTCAAAGTGACCTATTTCCATATTAGCAAACATTATGTCAGTGCTTAGATGATGTCTTATTTTTTCTTAAAGTTTGTGATATGCTTCTAAATGAGAAAGATATAATAATCAAACTCGTATCAACCTAGGCTTCAGATTACAACATGGGCTATTTGGCAGAAATTTCCTTAAAGACAAAGTAATATTATTAAACCAAATTGTACCACTGGAGTAAATGTGGATAAATACTAGTAGGACTTATTTCCATATGAAATAAGATTATGACTAGGAAGATGTTGAAGAGGAAACCAGCATTTCACAGATAGAAAAATTGTACCAGGCACTGCTAAGTGCTTTACATTTAGTAATTCAGTTAATAGCTTTGGGGAGGTTGAGTAAATTGTCTAAGGTCAACTAGAGGTGCAGCTAAGCTATGACCGTAAGGACAAAACACCAAGAACTAATACATACCCAAGGAAGCAAATGGGATGTAAAACTGAGATTAGATGAAAATTAGAATTTTGTTCAAATCATCAGGTTTTTAAACTTTTGTGTCTGTTCTCGGTCTTCAATAATACTTCATTTCTATGAGAGGGTTTCAGCCTCAGTCCTGAGTCACCCGTCAGGTGTACCTATTTCCCTATTCCTACCTGCAGGCTTCAGGGTCACATTTCAGGATTAGCTCCTTTACAAGCACACATGCATGCCTGCATTCATTCACAAATATACTCTAAGCAGGTACTTCTGGGCAGGTACTTGTGCCGGGGATACAATAGTGAGTTCCTTCCTGCATGAAATTTATATTTCAGAAAGCTTCATTAGAAACTCTCCTTGGATTCCTGGCTGCCTCGTTTTCTAACTGTACCTCCTTGCCTTACTGGTGTTTCTCCTAAACCCTGACTGCCTGGTTGTCATCAAGTCCCAAGTAATTAATTAGCCACCAGGCCAGAAATCTAGATGGTGCTTTTCAAACTTTAATTTTCAGAATCACCCGAGGAGCTTATTAACACAGATTGCTGGGCCCTACACCCAGAATTCCTCATTGAATAGGTCTACGGTGAAGCCTGGAAATGTGCAGTGGTTGCAAAGCTGCTGGTCTGAGAACGTAACTATGAGAACTGCTGATCTAGAGCAGGGCTGACTAGCTTTCTCTGTAAAAGGACAGATGGTGAATACTGTAGAGTTTGAGGGCCATATATTCTCTGTTGCAACAACTTAATTATGCTGTGGTAGCATGAAAACAGTTACAGACAACATGTAAACAAATGGATGTAGCTGTGTTCCAGTAAAGCTTTATTTACAAATAGGCAGTGGGTGGATTTAGCCCTTGAGCTGGAGTTTGCAACTCCTGATGTAGAATGCTTGTGAGCATCCCATCTTTGCACCTGGCTCCATCTTGTCTGATCACCGTAGACATCCCCATGTCCAACTCCTACCATTCTCCCTTAGCCTGGCCTTAGACCCTCAGGTACCAATTCTCTTTCTTTTCCTTGCAGTTTCAAACTACAAAGCCTTTAAACTATAATACAGGATTATCATTATTAGAGAAACAGTGCTCCCCTGAAGAATCACGTTATGTTATACCCTATCTTAAAAAATGTTATACACATTGTATGTTACATGCTATACATGTACTCTTATGTGAGTACAAAGGATAAACACAGGAATGAGGTATCATCTTAGTCTCGATGGCTCAAAGAAAATCTATCCAACATGAGCTGACACTTGACTTTAAATACGAAACAATGAATTAAGGTTTAGCCAAGAAATGGGGAGAGGTGGGGAAGGATAAGGGAGGTAATTCCAAATGAGAAGAAATTACATGTACAAAGACAGATGTATGAAAAGACACATAATGTTTGAGAAGTTGCCATTTAGTCAGTATGGAAATGATAGATGAAGTGACGTGTGGCAGTGAGGAAGATGAGGCTGGAAAAGCCAGCAGGGAATGGAAATGGAAAGGTCTGTGTGTTATGCTGACAATCCCAAAGGAAAGGGACACCTGGCGAATTTTAGAAGAGGAGAGACAGGATCAGATTTACATTTCAGAAAGGTCACTAGTAGCTGTCTGGGGCTGGATTAGGACAAAAGAAGCCTGCATGACAAATTAAGAGGCCACTGCAGTCACCATTCTCTTGAGGTTTAAAATACGTTAACTCTGGAATTGGGATGTGCTGTGGGATTCTCAGAGCCATTCTACAACACTGGTTCTCAGAGGTTGCTGGGCTCCTCTGTGTTCTGCATTCCACTGGGTATCATCCTTGTTTTAAAGAGACCTAACGCCTTCTTTCCTTTCCCTTTATTCTGGCCTACAGTACTAAGACTAAGAGCATTAAGTCCTTAAACCACTGGAATGGCTCATTTGCCTACTTCTGGAGAAATCATTCAACTGGTTAATTTTTCTAAGGCCAAGAAATAGATTTTAACTTGGTGCTTTTCAAACCATAGAAATCACATTTGAACTCACAAAGCCAAGGGCTTAGTTATAAGGCCAGAATTCACACACCCAGCTGAAAGGAATCAGGATGTGAGAGGTGATTGGGTGTAGCTTGCAAAAACAACACATCCATCTTATCTGAGTGAGAAGACAGCAATACCCAGGGTGGAAAATCTACCACGAAGCATTCATAAGAAGGAACCTATCCTACCAGAAAGGAGGAGCATGTGATTAGAGATCTAAGGAAATCTTAAGTACTTTAAATAAGAAGATTCTAATGGCCAGTTGAGGGAAAATCATGAAAAACATATTTCCATCTTATTTTCAAGGAAAATGGAATACAGTACATAGAGTACATAGAGGCTGCCTCACTAAGTAGTTGAGTCTCAAACAGGCTGATGACCCCCACTTCTCACCCTGAGTGATCTAGTGATTATGCAACTGCACAATTGATTTCATTTTATTTTTCAAGTCTCCAATATTTTATACACATTCTTGCTTTCTTCAAAAGCAAGTTGGCAACATAACTTACAGATTATTAGCATGGGATCTGGAATTAAGACAGAACAGGGATTTGCATCCCTGCTCTGCCAACCACTGGATATGGGTCCCTGAGCAAGCAACTTAACTTACCTAAGAATCAACTTTCACAACAGCAAGATAAACCTAATAACGTAGATTTAATAAGGATGTTCTGCAGATGAAATTCCACCAGTTATCACAAACATTTTTGAGTATACTAGGAAAAAATGTTGAATACGTACTTATGACACAGTTATATTTTTGTAAAACATTGTTAAAATTAATAAATTACTCACATTATAAAATGCAAAAACTAAAAAAGATGAAATAAAACAAATAGAAGTTCTAATATTTTCTTGCTTACCCCAATGGATCACGTTGTGTCTCACTTTAGAGGCCCTCCAACTAAATAATCAGGGTAAAGAGTGAAAATTGCGGAGCTTAGTAAATGCTCAGAAAGTGGCAGGTCTAATTAAATGAGCTAACTACAAATGTTCTTAAGCAAATAGAACAGGAAACTACTGGAATTTTAAACCACGAAATCACCCATACATCATGTAAATTTTCATTTCATTTTTAGCACAAATGAAAGTGATATGTGCAGCTACTAAGAATAGATGTGGTAGTTTTATCTGAAAAAGCATTCCATTCTAATACAGAAGTTACTGTGAACTTGGCAGTCATGAATGCTCAAGAAAAGTCCTGTTTTCCATTAAGTTTTATATTTCTCTAGGAATCCTCTAAACCATTTGTTGCCATATGTTGCAAAGGGCACTAAATTGTTGTTTAGTCACACTGAGTGTAATGGTTGATCTATATTACGCCACATCAAGGGACTCTTTAACCATCCCCCAAATGTCAACCACATTTTGGGGAGGGGTAAAGGAAATAATGTAAAAAAGGATCACTACCTCACTGTCCTATCTTAGTGCCTTATCTCAGTGCCCAGGGCACTAAAGCCTCTCTGGAATGACATTGTTTTAGTTTACAAGTTCACTACCTATCTCCCACCACTGAAACAAAAGGCAGAAATTCTTCTATCCTCTCCCTGCTGAGCCCCAGAGCCCAGAACAGAACCTGCCATGCAGCGGTGCTCAGATATTTGTTGCTGAATCTTTCCAACCCGTGATTTTCTCACATTTATATATCAAGTAACTTTGAAGACAGGTTTTATAAATGAACGAGTCTAAACTTCTAAAGAATGCCTTCTGTAAAATTATTGGCTTCTTTTCTAACATACCCCTAAATTAATCCTTAGTGATAGCACATTTGATACCAGTGCCTTCAATGCATGGAAAGCATGAACTAGATTTGTTAATAGGGGGCAGGCTTTCATTAAGCAAGTACTTATTAAGCTCCAACTTCTGAATTAATTATTTAAATGAATAATTCATTTATTCATCAAATATTTACTGAGTGGTTAACATAGGCTAGTCAGTCAAGCGCTGGAGACACAGTGATAAATATGATAAACACAGTCCCTGCTTTCGTGAAACTTCAACCTAGTGGATGACATACATCAATCACAAACTACAAAATGCACATAAAACACAACATTGCTATCTGATCAAAAAAGGCTTGACAGCAGAGTTACAGTGTTCTGAGTTTACTCTTAAGCTCAGAAATGATCCTCTAACCCATAACCTATTTTAGAAAAACTTGAACAGATAAAAGCATTGGATAAGTTTCCATTAAAAAAAAAGTTTCCCAATCCACGCATCATAATAAGAGAAAAATAAAAATCTTATCACCAGGGAAATACTGCTTTAATCAGTGATGAATCTAGGCAGGTATTATAGCTTATGCTGTTTTCTGTAATTCTCAAGATAAATGATTTGCTTTCAGAAATACAGAAATTATTAGTAGGTAATCTATGCAATACTAAAGACATAATTGTATTTTTCTATTGAAGCAAATAAATATTAAACATTTTCAAAAAATTATGTATTCCACGAAGGCACGCCTTCATATTTCAAACAATGGTTTAATTATAAAATAAGGAAGAAAGACCAGAGACTTCTATACTATTAATTTTCAAAGGAATCTAGTAGCATAGTATGAATATGAGACAAAACATAATTTACGTGTCTTAGAAATAAGTTAGAATAAAACTAAACAAATTTTAACAAAGAATAGAAGCTCAGACCAAAAAGAAGTGATATCACCCTGGCTCCTGATATATTAAAGTGACAGATCAAAGGTGAGAAATTTCAGAGAAACCCCTGCCAATGAAACAAGGAACTTCATAATTATTGTTATTTACAATTCTTCTTGAGGAAATACAAAATTTTAATTTAAAAACCTGATTTAGGCCAGGCACGGTGGCTCAGGCCTGTAATCCCAGCACTTTGGGAGGCCAAGGGGGGTGGATCACGAGGTCAGGAGATCGAGACCATCCTGGCCAACATGGTGAAACCCCCGTCTCTACTAAAAATACAAAAATTTGGCTGGGTGTGGTGGCGGGCGCCTGTAGTCCCAGCTATTCAGGAGGCTGAGGGAGGAGAATCGCTTGAACCCAGGAGGCGGAGGTTGCACTGAGCCGACACTGCACTCTAGCCTGGCAACAGAGTGAGACTCCGTCTCAAAAAAAAAAAAAACAAATTCTGATTTAAAAAATATAGGCTGACACTATAAGTGGTTTCCCAATCTAAAATTATGAGTCCTAATATGTTGACTACCTTTCAAAAGAACGAGGGTGAGATAAAACAGGTCAAGTTTGTTGTCTAAAGAATGAGACCACTGTAAATTCTCTCAAGTGGTGACAAAAAGAGACTAAGAGGTGTTACTGTCCACAATGCCCAATGTGAACCTGCAATTCTTCGCAAAGTGGGTCAAGACAACTGAAATATCCGATATGATAATCCCATCTGCATTCTAACCATGTGAGCTTTCTTATTCCTGAACAAGTTAGGCCTTCCTAGTAATCAATGTCACCTCTTGATTTATTTAGTAACAGCAAAAGAAAAAATAAACAAAACCGATGTGTTGGCAACTGATTCGTGAAACAACTCTCAGCGTTAAAATTTTTAGAAATGTCCTGAAAAGCTTACCATATGAATGCAAGTATTGGAGCTCAAACAGTACAGTTTTGGAACAGAGCTGATAATTATATTTTATAGATAGATTTAAAAGTCCTAAATCCTCTCATCTCGAGATGACTGTCAATAGGGATAACAATAGCCGGTGGACTTTTTCACTTTCCATATCCTCCTTCCCATAGTGTTCCCCAAGAGTGAAGGCAGCACATTCTAGTGCTCAGTGTGCTGGGTAGTAACATACCTGAGTAACTAAGCATCACAACCAAAGGATAAATGCCTTGTTGTATATTTTTGGTCTATTTGGATATTTTTTTCAGCTTATGCTAGGAGTTACACTACCCAAAGGAATAAGGATTCAACTTAATTTTAAAAACTGAATTCCAGTTTGAACAAACATTGGAGGAACAAGAGGGAGAGAGCAGCATTTAAAAGTATAACCTTAATCCTATTATAACATTTCCTCTTATTTTGTACTAAATTATTATTTTAGGAAAAACTTTACAAATCTTTTACATTTTGAATGTTGTGAATATAATACTACCATTAATGTGGCAATGACATATCAATTCAAATATGTTCAGAAACATCTTGCATATGGGCACAATGATGTACTGATCTTTTGAGGAATTCATTTTCTAAAAGTCCACATACAAATGTAATACATGGTTTTCAAACTGTGCTTAGTGGATCCTCAGAGTCACAACAAGCCCTGCCTGGAGCACCCACGAGGGCAAGGTGGAGGCTGAGGGGAAAGCCAGTTTGGATCTCCTCTCTACTCTTTTACTCCAGCCAAAGCAGTCCTGCTTTCATCAATTATATATATTATGATTCAGGCAATGTTTGTTTGGAAAATTCTGTTCTTAAAAAATAAAAGATGTGAAAACGACCCTCACAGTTTAAAGATTCACTGTCTGACATGCTAAGTCCAATAATGACATGCTAAGTCCAATATTATGGTCTACGTAAAAATAGATTCCAATCACATAAAAAATAGATTGCATAAACGGCATGTCTCAGTTAAAGCAGGTAAGGAAGAAGACAATGGATGAACCCTAGGACTGTATTTGCTCAATTTAAAGCCAGGGTAACATGCTGGAAGAATCTGTGGTCTGACACGCTGAAACTTGCCTCACTAGAGTGGTTTTAATGGCAGTAAATCACAACTTCTGAACCCTAATCCCAGCTGATTTTAACAAAGAATAGAATCTGAGATCAAGAAAGAAGTGATATAACCCTGGCTCTCAATATTAAAAATCCTACAGTCCTCCTATGATCACAGTTAATGGAAACACTTCAGAAAAACAGCTTGGTCACAAAGATCCCTGTGTTATTTATATATTTATTTATTTTTACCTTGAGACAGGGTCTCACTCTGTCACCCAGGCTGGAGTGCAGTGGTACTTTCACAGCTCACAGCAGCCTCAGCCTCCTGGGCTCAGGCAATTCTCCCTGCCTTAGGCCTCCTGAGTAGCTGGGACCACAGGTGCATGCTACCACATCCAGCTAATTTTTAAAAATTATTTACAGAGATGGAGTCTCCCGCTATGTTCCCTCAGGCTGGTCTCAAACTCCTGGGCTCAATGATCCTCCCACCTTGGTCTCCCAAAATACTGGGATTACAGGTGTGAGCCATCACATCTGTTCTATTTTGTCTATTCTTTTTCCCTACAATGATGTCTGCTCTCCTCCAACTGGTAAAATAATCCTTGGAGGCCCATTTCAAAAATTACCACCTCTCCAAAAGCTTCCTTCAGATCAAATTTGTGGGCCACCTTTTTGGGTTCCTTAAGATTTCTTCATTTAGGGAATTTGCTCAGACCGTGGTACCCAGAGGGCCACAGTCTCATTTGCTTGTGCATGAGCATGTAAACATGAACTGCTTGATGAAAGTTATTTAAATGGATCACCAAATGAAGCTCCAGTTTCAGGAGTAGAGATGGACACAGAATCAGTCTTCATTTGGAGCAGGCTGGCTGAGTAAATTACCCAATCTCTTAATCTTTCTGGATCTTAGATTTTCAACAACAGAGAGCATGGCTTACTATGAAGTAAAGACAAATTAGTTATAAATTCCCGTTTTCATTTATTTTAGGTAAAAAACAGTCATAAGGGAGGTTTCTGTCATCTGTAAACTATATGTAGTTTACATGGATGCATATAGACACATATATAGATGCATGTGTATATGTGTATACACACAGTCTCCCGACTTTTAATGGAGTGCCTCAGTCAATTTAAATTTTAATGTAGCTCATGATCGCCATCTGCTGGGAAAACGTTGAACATCTAGTTCAGTTAAAAGCTGGAGGTTGCAAGGCTTTTCATCAGTTATTAAAAGAACAAGAAACAAAACTGTTAAACCTAGAAAATCTAATCTATAAAAAACTCTAGGGCATCCAGAGAGTAAGGATATTAGGTACATTAAACATTCTACTCTAGAACTGAAGTTGTACTTCAAGTGGAAACAATTTAATATGTTTAGAATCCATTTTCAAATATATTTTTTTATTCTGACATTACATATTAATTCTGTCTCATGAGGATGGGAGGCAAGGCTGCCTTATATTCAGAGACAGGAAAAACATCATTTCCAAACTGGATTTTTTTTTTTAATTCTTAAAAGAGTAACAGAAGCAAAGATTAAAAATCAATAGCACTAATGCTTTAAGATATGTGACTTTAGTTGGGCAGATTAAAAGAGATTATGATTATGGCCTCAGATTATTTTATTTTACTATATAAATGCCCCAAAGACATAATCATATATAAATATGTTAGGAAATGGAGAGCGAGAAGGTGGAGGGAGTGGGGAGGGAAGAAGTGGGGAAGATAGGCAAGAGAGACATTGAAATAAGTCAATTGATAACAAGTCTCCTGGTGTGTGTATACCTATAACATTTAGGGTGGGAGTATCATGCTGGAAGACACCATACATGCTATCCCATGTCTTTTCATAAGTAAGCAGAATAAAAAGTTAAGTTCAAATACAAGGAGGAGATATCTAGATATATCTACATATCTATCTCTATATATAGAGGTATGATATATGTGAGCTTATATTTATATTTAGGTATCTTCCCCTTACAAAATATAAAGGCTATATGAGAAACAATCACCTTCCATAAAAAGTGATAATCTGTTGAGGAGACAGGAGACCAATATCTCGAGTTGCATATGGTAACCTTGTGCAATAAAGAAAACCATCTGCAGCTAGAACATGGCATCCCCACATTACATAAAGGGAGGGGACGTGAGGAGCAGAGGGGGGAAATAGTCCAGGGAGGTACTGGTGGCACCAGCCACCTTTCAAGACAGAGGCACAACGAAGTACACAGTTCGATAGAGAGGAAAGAAGAACAAAGTATCAGCCTTTACTTACCTGGAGAAAAGATCAAGTAAACCGCAGTGGACAGGCTAGTTTGATTCTATGCAATACAAACATGAGTGTTATTGAAGAGTTATCTAATGGCAAGCTAGAGGTTAGAATGAAGTCACTTGAATGATTTAGAGCATGAATACTGGAGGAAGAGTGAGGATTCTGGCTCCCCCTATTAGAAGCTGTGTACTCTCAGCCAAATTACTTACCCTCTCTGTTACCTTGGATTCTTCATCTATAAGACAGGAATAATTAGCACCTCAAAGGGATGTTGTGAGGACTAGATTAATAGATGAAAGTGCTATGAACAGCACCTGGCACACGGCAAGAGCTACACAAAAATGTTTTCTTAATTAAGGAAGCAAGATTCTTGCTATTTACACAGCATCGATCATAATGTATCCATCACTTTCTGGCTTAATAGCCTTGGTTTCTTTATCTGTAAAATGAGGACATTTACAGCTGTGACAGAAATAATACAGGTATATGTTTGTCACAATGGTTTCTTTATCTGTAAAATGAGAACATTTACAGCTGTGACAGAAATAATACAGGTATATGTTTGTCACAATGACTGGACAAGTGTAAGCACTGGATTACTCTCTTATATATATTATCAGCTATGCAAGCTGTGTGATTACAGTACTATTTTATATTGCATTACATATTATACTTATTAACTCAAAGCACACATGTCATGTATGTAACGTGTGCGTGTGTGTAGGGGCATGTTTCATATCCTCAGAGATCCAGAAACTGAAATACATTGGCAAGGAGATTGCTAGACTGGCCAAACCTTGATCCAAAATTGTGAAAAGAGTGAAGATCTATACAAAGTAATGTCTAACCCCAAAGGCTTCTCAGCAACATTTTAATGCATATTAATACTTGTTAATGCTTAGATGATGAGAGGGTATTCAATAGTGAATGGTATGTCAAGATATTTTGATTTTTATTCCATTGGTTCCTTGAATAAAGATCAAAACTCTCTGGAAACCAAACCCTCTGTATGATCAACAGAATCATCCACGTACCTTTTCAATCAACTCATAACTCTCTTCAAGTTTGAGCAGCCTGTTCTGCACAGATGTAGATGCTCGCTGATAGACTGCTCGCCACTCCTGAAAGTCGCTCTCTGAAATCTCAGCCACAGCAAAACATAAAGTTCTTAACCCTGAAAAAGATAGCATACATCATCCCAACACACCAAAGAAGATTTTCTTCAGAAGTCTGAGGTTTCTGTTTTTATTTCACAAAGTCTCATTTTGAAAAAAGTGATTCCATACAAACAATATGCTGAAGTCCAATTAAATTATGACAAAAACTTAGTATAAAATGTAGATTAATGTTCCCCTGGTCTTTAAAATTGGTACCCTGCTTCTAATTCCCAACCCTTTTAATCCATCTTCCATGCATAGTGTGGCGTTTCTAAAATGTGAATCTTATCAAGCAGTTCTTTTGCTTCGAATCTTCCAATTTTTCCCCAGGACAAAATTTAAGCCCCAAAGTACGGCTTATACATGTTTCATCAGGTGCCTTCACTCTCATTCCCTGCCATTCACTTCCCACATATGGGGGTCTTTGCACATGCTGGTAACTTTTTCTCCATTCTGCTTTTCCCAACGACTGCCCACTGTCTGCCTTGCAAGTAGTTTAAGACTCAGCTCTGAAAATCAGCTCTTTGATGCACCCTCCTCTCACCTAGATACCAAAGGCAGTAACACTCCTACAGCGTGAGTGACAGTGTTTTACAGTTTTTCTTGTGTGTCTCCTCTATTAAAGCACTTGGAAAGCAGGGACCCAGAGTTCTTCAGTACCAAGCATAGTGGCTGACTTATCATAGAGGCCTCACAGATGTTTACAAAGGAAGAGAGACCCTGGTGGGGTCTACTGGGAAAGCCACCTTCCTCTTACTAGGATATATGACTGCATTTATTACTATTCTTTGTCATCATAAATCTGTAGTTTAAAAGTCTAAGTATAGTTGAGGGATAGTGGCAAAAAAGAACTGCCAGCAGATATACCCCGGGAAAACAATCAAAGCTGATATGTAAAGTGACCCACCCTGTGTCTGGTGCCTGCCAATTTCGTAACTCACATCTCTCTCAGCCAGAAAAAAGTAGATGCATTGGAAGAAAGGAGAGGCCAAAACACTTGTCAGCTACCCAAGGAAGCAGTTAGATATCTAGGTTCACAAGAAGACAACGCCCTCACTCCAGGTCATTTAACTCTTAGAATGACTAGGACCAGATGCTAGGCTTAGTGATCTCAAGACAAAATGTGTTTAAGGGAACACGTCAGAAGTAAGAAGCAAGGAACATACAAAGTTCCCAGAGAACTCTACCTTCCAAGAAAGGGTGGTGTATTGCCAGATCACTGAGAGTGGAACTTAAATCTCTGGGGCCATCTCAGGACATGTTTTTCTTTCTTGGAAACTTGGCTGGAAAACTTACTGGAGGGTAGTCATGGGGAGAAGTGTCATCCAGCCCAGGGCCAGAAAGAATAGGGTAGAGGTGGGGGCCAAACCATTAAAATCTATGAGTTGAGTATCTTTAACATCACATCTAGAGAGGAGAAAGATGCCCTCAGCTCTCCTCCAAAACAAAAAGAACCTGTGTTGTATGCTGGGTAGGTTGCACCTGCCAAGGACTGAGGCTGGGCTTTATGGAATCTGAATCCTATGAATATATGTTTCCATGCTTTTACATTTTGAAGAACTACACAGAGGTTTTTCAAAAGCCATCTTTTTTTTTGTTTTGGCTTTTGTTTTTGCCTAGTGTTTTAAAAAACATTCCTATCTTTTCTCTGCCTGAATTAACAGGAAAAAGTATTTGATCAGGTCAGTTTGGTGCCACTGGCAACAGTTCCAGCTGAAACAGATAGGAGTGAAAACTGAGACTGGAGATTTAGATTCAGCTATAACTACCATTGTCAAGTACGAGATAAGACTACAAATTCTTGTAGTAACTGACTCTCATGTTTAACAACCCTCGCTGCCTTTCATCTAACCCAGATCCTCTCTCTAGACTACGTACTGCTTTGCCTTGCACATAATATATTTCAGGAGGACAGAGAGACAGGGCAAAGCTTGTTTATCCTATTTTGGATTCTCAGGCCTCACACAGAGCCTGGCATGTGGTAGGGGCTCTCTAAAAAAGTCTTGAGTTGTAATAAATTGAATAACAATTTTAATAGTTACATAAGTTTTTAATAGAAAGTCTTGAGTTGAAACTAAATTTAATAGCTATTTTAACAGTTTAGGTTTATTTCTTCTTTCTTATTCAGATTAGAATATCTGTTTTTTTTTTTTGAGTCTTGCTTCTTTTCCTAATGAATTGCTCGAGATACAAAGTGAAGTATCTAAATGGTAAATATGATCCACTCTAAAAGTAAAACATTTATAGGCCCTACCATCTAAAACGTGGGAACAAAGTTGCTCAAAATTTTAATAAATATAGTTTTAGGAAAGTAAAATAAAAATACAGGCTGGGAACAGCATATAGTAAAATCTAAATTGCCAACAGCTGATATCTTACTTTAGGAATCTCTAAGTCTAATAATAACAAGGATCCTGCAAGGTATCAGAAGTATATGATTTCTTTTTATTTTAATCATGCTTTATTGCCAAATTACACTTACCTTCTGTAGCAAACTGCTCTAAATGTTTTAGGGTAATTTCTTTGTATTTTGACGTCTCTGCCAGTCGATCATAAATTACAGTGTCCTGGAAAACAAACAGAGGGTAAAATGATTTAATTAAGCATTCTGGGTTTAATAAAGTTGATGTTGGTAACAATAGCAGTAGGAAATCAGTGTAACAACCACTAATCTCTTTCAGCATTCGTTTTAAAGAACAAGATATTTTTGTCTAATAATACTATTTTGCTAGTGACATTAATAAGTCTCTAGTCTTGCATCTTCATCTTTCCTCTTTCTGAATAAAACTGTAGTTATTCCCATGTTCATATCTCATATTCTACCTCACTTACCTTCCACATGCTGCAAGATCTACCCCAACCCAGGTTTTCCAGAACACCTTCATAGGTATTCATAGGTGCTGCAAGGAAGAACCGTCCAGAACTCAAGTAAGTTTGGGAAACACTGGACTGAGCAAAGCAACAGAGCTTGTCTTGCTGCAATAATCCTCGGGGACTTTAAAATGCCAGTGTGCACAGTGGATCTCAAAGGGGCTACATGCTATGTGCCCCAAACTCGTTGAATCACAGAACTTTTTAGGGTTTAGAGCATGTTTATGGGACCAGTGCTCACAGAAGAACAAACAGGACTAAATCCACTGAGAGGGCCAGTGGGCATTGTGGGAGAACCTTGGACAACTCTCGAAATGCCTTAAATAGCTGAATATTTCTGATTGTGTCACTTTAGCTTTAAGACTCAGTTTACTTAATCTGTAAAATTTTGTTACCAGATTATGTTTAAAGTCCTTTTCAGCTTTAACTTCATGCATCACTTATGCTTCTCTAGTTCTTGCTCTTTTATAAACTGCCTACTATTCATTTAGTTATTATGCAGCTTTGGTTTAGTGCTTTAAGAATTTTAGTGTTCCACCTTCATGGTTTTATTAGACCAGGAAAAAATAAATCACTTATCTGCAATTACTTTCTCAGTGGTATTACCCATTTTGGGGTCTCCAGTCTCAGGGCTGATATTTGGAAGCAGACTAATGGAGTATGATTTAGAACCCTTGAGAGAAACACAACTTAGTGACCTCAGAACAGATGGAGTATTCCAAGCCGCAATTCTGAATTTCTTTTCATTTTTCAGTGATGGAATGGGAAGGGGGGCAAAGCAAAAGGAAATGATAGTTTCCCCTCATGGCTCCTTCCTGAGAATGAGAAGAATCATTTGTAAATTCTTCTTTTAAGAATTAAATTTGAAAATAATATTTTCAATGATATTAATACATTCCATTCTAAAACTAAGAAAATATTTGAAAACATTAAAATCATGAAAACAAAAGTGATAAGTAATATAGTTAAAAGGATTAAATTCGGTACTGTATCCAAACATTCTAGCGGAAGACACTGACGTTTAGAATGGGAAAAATTAATTTTCTACCTTCTTTATAGTGTTGAGAAAAAGCAGAAGAAAGATGTGGCCTTCTGCATTAAATGTATAGTATGTTTTTAAAATGAAAATCGGTCGGCTGGCCATGCCTACACATGAAAAATGAATAAACATTGTGAAGGTTAATACCGAGTGTCAACTTGATTGGATTGAAGGATACAAAGTATTGATCCTGGGTGTGTCTGTGAGGGTGTTACCAAAGGAGATTAACATTTGAGTCAGTGGGCTGGGGAAGGCAGACCCACCCTTAATCTGGGTGGGCACAATCTAGTCAGCTGCCTGCAAATATAAAGCAGGTAGAAAAATGTGAAATGGCAAGACTGGCCTAGCCTCCCAGCCTACATCTCTCTCCCGTGCTGGATGCTTCCTGTCCTTGAACATCGGACTCCAAGTTCTTCAGTTTCGGAACTCAGACTGGCTCTCCTTGCTCCTCAGCCTGCAGGTCCCACGGCCTATTGTGGGACCTTGTGATTGTGTGAGTTAATGCTTAAGAAACTCCCCTTTATATATATGTATTTATTCTATTAATTCTGTCCCTCTAGAGAACCCTGACTAATACAGATTTTGGTACCAAGAGTGGCTCTAGAGGAACAGAATATTAAGATGGAGTTCTTTCATTGGTTTTGGGGTTTCTGGAGGTGGCTGCTTAATACGATTAGACCCCAAAATGCTAAGGACTCTACTTGTAGTATGGAGAACACTGATAGTCCTTGGCATAAACTGTTTGGAGAGTTATGTAAAATAAATGCATTTGACATTCCTGATTCTTCTTTCATGACAGACAATAAGTTTAGTGACTCTATACATAATACCTTTGGCCATATGTGGAGAACCAAGGAACATAATGAAGCTGGTTGGTTGCTCCTAAGTTCAGTGGACAAAGTAATGAAAGAAAATGATGAACTCAGGGATTCTATCTCCTGGCTTCAGAAGCAGATACTGAGTCTCAAATCTGCTAAGATTGCCCTGAGTGAGAGTCTTATCTCCTGCAGGGAAAGAGCTGAAATTGTGGAAAAACAGACACAAGCTGTTATCATGCGAATGGCTGACCCGCAAGGAAAGGTGCATGCGCAGCCTCAACAGGTGTCTACTGTTAAAGGGAGGACATTGATTGGAAAAGAATGGGACCCTGCAACTTGGAATGGGGACGTGTGGGAGGACCCTGATGAAGCTGGGGACACTGAGTTTGTAAACTCTGATGAACCTTTTTTGCCAGAAGTAACAGCTTCCCCATCCCCAGTAGGGGCAACTTCCCCTCTCTGAACCATGTCGCCATCAGCCTTTCCACTTTTGTCTGAGGAGATAAAGCCTGTGCTGCCTGAGGTAACAACGATGGCCTCCCCTGAGGCAGTTGCCAGGCAAGATGATGTTGATTCTCTTCAGGACCCACCCCCAACACCCCTGTTTGCTTCTAGACCTATAACTAGACTAAAGTCCCAGCGAGTCCCTAGAGGTGAGGATGAGAGTGTGACTCATGAGGAGATGCACTACGCTCAAAAGGAATTGCCTGAGTTTTCAGATTTATATAAGCAGAAAACTTCTAGGTCAAATGGATAAAAGACTAATTTGAGTTACAAAAACAGAGAATCACAGTCCCTCAATCAATTTCCAAACTTGAGCCAGTTTATAGACCCAGAACCCCTTGAATGAAGGGGAGGCTGGGTACCCTAGAGGAAGGACTCCACTATATAACCGACAATTTATGCTGTTAATCTTTCTCCCATCCTTCCCCAGAGAGACCTCTGGCCTTTTACGAGGGTAACTTTGCATTGGGGAAAGGGAAATGATCAGACATTTTGGGGACTACTGGACACTGGCTCTGAGCTGGTGATGATTCCAGGGGACCCAAAATGTCATTGTGGTCCTCCAGTTAAAATAGGGGTTTATGGTGGTCAGGTAATTAATGGAGTTTTAGCTCAGGTCTGACTTGCAGTGGGTCCAGTGGGTCTCCGGGCTCATCCTGTGGTCATTTCCCTGATGCCAGAATGCATAATTGGCATAGACATACTTAGCAACTGGCAGAATCCCCACATTGGCTCCCTGACTGGTAGGGTGAGGGCTATTATGGCGGGAAAGGCCAAATGGAAGCCATGAGAGCTGCCTCTCCCTAGAAAAATAGTAAATCAAAAATAATATCACATCCCTGGAGGGATTACAGAGATTAGTGCCACCATCAAGGACTTGAAAGATGCAGGGGTGGTGATTCCCACCACATCCTCATTCAACTCTCCCATTTGGCCTGTGCAGAAGAGACATGGATCTTGGGGAATGACAGTGGATTATCAGAAGTTTAACCAAGTGGTGACTCCAATTGTAGCTGCTGTACCAGATGTGGTTTCATTGCTTGAGCATATTAACACATCTCCTGGTATCTGGTATGCAACCACTGACTTGGCAAATTCCTTTTTCTCCACTCCTGCCTATAAGGCCCACCAAGCAATTTGCCTTCAATATACCTTTACTGTCCTACCTCAGGGGTGTATCAACTCTCCTGCTTTGTGTCATGATCTTACTCAGAGAGACCTTGATTGCTTTTCACTTCCACAAGATATCACACTGGTCCATCACACTGATGACATTATGCTGATTGGATCCAGTGAGCAAGAAGTAGCAAACACACTGGACTTATTGGTGAGATATTTGTGTGCCAGAGGATGGGAAATAAACCTGACTAAAATTAAGGGACCTTCTACCCCAGTAAAATTTATAGGTGTCCAGTGGTGTGGGGGCTGTTGAGATATTCCTTCTAAGGTGAAGGATAAGTTGTTGCATTTGGCCCCTCCTACAATGAGAGGCACAATGCCTAGTGGGCTTATGTGGATTTTGGAGGCATCACATTCCTTATCTGGGTGTGTTACTCTGGCCCATTTATCGAGTGACCCTAAAGGCTGCCAGTTTTGAGTGGGGTCCAGAATGGAGACAGGTCCAGGCTGCTGCACAAGCTGCTCTGCCACTTGGGCCATATGACCTAGCAGATTCAATGGTATTTGAGGTGTCCGTGGCAGACAGGGATGCTGTTTGGAGCCTTTGGCAGGCCCCCATAGGTGAATCACAGCGGAGGCATCTAGGATTTTGGAGCAAGGCCCTGCCATAATCTGCAGGTAACTACTCTCCTTTTGAGAGACAGCTCTTGGCTTGTTACTGGGCTTTGGTGGAAACTGAACATTTGACCATGGGTCATCAAGTCACGATGCGACCTGAACTGCCTATCATGAACTGGGTACTTTCTGACCCATCTAGCCATCAAGTGGGTCGTGCACCAGCAGCACTGCATCATCAAATTGAAGTGGTATATACATGATCAGGCTTGAGCAGGTCCTGAAGGCACAAGTCAGTTATGTGAGGAAGTGGCTCAAATGCCCATGGTCTCCACTCCTACCACTGTGCCTTCTCTTCCCCAGCCTGCACCGATGGCCTCATGGGGAGTTCCCTATGATCCAGTTGACAGAGGAAGAGAAGACTAGGGCCTGGTTCACAGATGGTTCGGCACGATATGCAGGCACTACCCAAAAGTGGACAGCTGAAGCACGACAGCCCGTTTCTAGGACATCCCTGAAGGACAGTGGTGAGGTGAAATCTTCCCAGTGGGCAGCACTTCAAGCAGTGCAGCTGGTTGTGCACTTTGCATGGAAGGAGAAATGGCCAGATGTGTGATTATATACTGATTCACAGGCTATAGCCAATGGTTTGGCTGATGGTCAGGGACTTGGAAGAAGCATGACTGGAAAATTGGTGACAAAGAAATCTGGGGAAGAAGTATGTGGGTGGACCTCTGAGCGGTCAAAAACTGTGAAGATATTTGTATCCCATGTGAGTGCTCACCAACGGGTAATCTCAGCAGAGGAGGAGTTTAATAATCAAGTGGATAGGATGAACTGTTCTGTGGACACCACTCAGCCTCTTTCCCCAGCCACCCCTGTCATTACCCAATGGGCCCATGAACAAAGTGGCCATGGTGGCAAGGATGGAGATTATGCATGGGCTCAGCAACATGGACTTCTACTCACCAAGGATGACCTGGCTATGGCCACTGCTGAGTGCCCAATTTGCCAGCTGCAGAGACCAGCACTGAGCCCTTGATATGGCACCATTCCTTGGGGTGATCAGCCAGCCACCTGGTGGCAGATTTTTGTATCATGAAAAGGGCAGAGGTTTGTCCTCACTGGAACAGACACTTACTCTGGATATGGGTTTGCCTATCCTGCACACAGTGCTTCTGCCAAGACTACCATCTGTGGACTCACGATCTTCCACACAGTACTGCCTCTGACCAAGGCACTTACTTTACAGCTAAAGAAGTGTGGCAGTGGGCTCATGCATCCACTGTCACAGTATTCCACACAGCACTGCCTCTGACCAAGGCACTCACTTTATGGCTAAAGACGTGTGGCAGTGGGCTCATGCTCATGGAACTCACTGGTCTTACCATGTTCCCATCATCCTGAAGCAGCTAGATTGATAGAATGGTGGAATGGCCTTTTGAGTTACAATTACAATGCCAACTAGGTGACAACACTTTGCAGGGCTGGAGCAAAGTTCTTCAGAAGGCTGTGTATACTCTGAATCAGCATCCAATATATGATACTGTTTCTCCCATAGCCAGGATTCAGGGGTTCAGGAATCAAGAGGTGGAAGTGGAAGTGGCACCACTCACCATCACTCCTAGTGATCCACTAGCAACATTTTTGCTTCCTGTTCCTGCGACATTATGTTCTGCTGGCCTAGAGGTCTTAGTTCCAGAGGGAGGAACACTGTTATCAGGAGACACAACAATGATTCAATTAAACTGGAAGTTAAGATTGCCACCTGGACACTTTGGGCTCCTCCTACCTTTAAGTCAACAGGCTAAGGGAGTTACAGTGTTGGCTGGGGTGACTGACCCAGACTACCAAGATGAAATCAGTCTACTGCTCCATAACAGAGGTAGGGAAGAGTATGTATGGAATACAGCAAATCCATTAGGGCGACTCTTAGTATTACCATGCCCTGTGATTAAGGTCAATGGGGAACTACAACAGCCCAATCCAGGCAGGACTACAAATGGTCCAGACCCTTCAGGAATGAAGGTTTCGGTCACTCCACCAGGAAAAAAACCACAACCTGCTGAGGTGCTTGCTGAAGGCAAAGGGAAAACAGAATGGGTAGCAGAAGAGGGCAGTCAACAATACCAGTTACGACTACATGACCAGCTGCAGAAACAAAGACTGTAACTGTCATGAGTACTTCCTCACCAATTCCCCAGCTAACGTCATATTGAAAAGGGAAAAGCTGAAAGCTTTCCTCCAAGAACTGGAACAAGATGAGGAAGCCCTCTTTCTTCACAGCTATTCGAAATAGTACTGGAAGTCAAGGCCAGAGCAATCAACAAGAGAAAGAAATAAAAGGAATACAAATTGGAAAAGAGGAAGTCAAATTGTTCCTCTTTGCTGATGACATGATCTTATATCTGCAAAAACCTGAAGACTCTAACAAAAAACTTAAATTTTGATAAATGAATTCAGTCAAGTTGCAGGATACAAAATCAATGTACAAAAATCAGTAGCACTTCTATATACCAACAATATCTAGATGAGAAAGAAAAAAGCCAATCCCATTTACAGTCATAAAAAACATAAAATACCAGGGCCAGGTGCGGTGGCTCACACCTGTAATCCTAGCAGTTTGGGAGGCTGAGGTGGGCGTTCAAGACCTGCCTGAGCAACAAGGTGAAACCCCACCTCTACAAAAAACACAAAAAAGTTAGCCAGGTGTGGTGGTGCGTGCTTGTAGTCCCAGTTACTCGGGAGTATGAGGTGGGAGGATCATGTGAGCACAGGAAGTCAAGGCTGCAGTGAGCCATGATCATACCACTGCACTCCAGCCTGGGCAGCAGAGTGAGACCCTGCCTCAAAAAAATACACACACACACAGACACAGACACACAGACACACACACACACACACACACACACACACACACACAAAATACATGGGAATAAATTTAACCAAGGAGGTGAAAGATCTCTATAAGAAAAACAAAACGCCTGTAATCCCAGCACATTGGGAGCACATTGGGAGGCCGAGGTGGGCTGATCACCTGAGGTCAGGAGTTCAAGACCAGCCTGGCCAACATGGTGAGACCCTGTCTCTACATAAAATACAAAAAATTAGCTGGGCATGATGGCGGGTGACTGTAATCCCAGTTACTCAGGAGGCTGAGGCAGGAGAATCGCTTGAACCCAGAAGGTGGAGGTTGTAGTGAGCTGAGATCGTGCCACTGTACTCCAGTCTGGGTGACAAACTCCATCTCAAAAAAAAAAATAAATAAATAAATTGAAGGTGACACAAAAAAAATAGAAAACATCCCATGCCCCACTGGATTGAATAATATAACTAAAATGACCATATTGCCCAAAGCAATCTATAGATTCAATGCAATCCCTATCAAAATACCAATGTTGAAAATGGCAGATAGGAGGCAGGACTAACTTGCAGCTCCCACTCAGATGGATGGAGCAGCGTGGAGACTCATATTGTGAATTGTCAGGCCTCTGAGCCCAAGCTAAGCCATCACATCCCCTGTGACTTGCACGTATACATCCAGATGGCCTGAAACAACTGAAGATGCACAAAAGTGAAAATAGCCTTAACGGATGACATTCCACCATTGTGATTTGTTCCTGCCCCACCCTAACTGATACGATATATTGTCCCTCACCCTTAAGAAGGTACTTTGTAATATTCCCCCCAGCCCTTAAGAATGTACTTTGTACGCCTATCCCAAACCTATGAGAACTAATGATAATCCCACCACCCTTTGCTGACTCCTTTTTTGGACTCAGCCCGCCTGCACCCAGGTGAAATAAACAGCCTTGTTGCTCAAACAAAGCCTGTTTGGTGAACTCTCTTCACACGGACGTGCGTGACATGAACTTTTGCTCCAAGAACTACCACATGAACATATCAGGAAAGCCAAGAGAATCCACACTTTTTGAAGGAGGAAGACTGCTGCTGCAGGCTCCATGGGACAGCTGAGGAACTGTGAGTCAGCTTGCTTTCTCAGCTGGGAAGCTTGTAGCTGGGGGCAAGTTCTCAGCCCTGCTCACTGGCTGCTTGGAAACAAACTTGGTGCTGTTGGGGGTGCACAGTGGGAGTGAGACCAGCCTTTTGGGCTGCAGGCTACATGGGTGCTGGGTAAGTCCTGTGGCTGCCAGCTTTTCCCCACTTCCCTGGTGATGTGTGTGATGCAGCAGAGGCAGCCATAATCCCCCTGGGAACATAACTCCATTGGCCTGGGAACCGCACCCCCATCCCCCACAGCAGCCTCATCAAGTCCCACCCAAGGAGAGTCTCAGCTCAGACATGCCTGACTCTGCCCCTAGCTGATAGTCTTTGTCTACCTGCCCTGGTAGCCCAAGACAAAGGACATCTCTTGGGAGCTCTATGGCTTCACACCTACTGCCTGACCCGAGGGCAAGCTTGCATCCTCCCTATACTATAGCAGCTGATGAGCTCTTGAAAGTGCCACCTCCTGGCTGGAGGCCAACCAAAACAAAACCAGCACACTTAACAAAAATACAACCAAGGACCCTCTCCAAGTCCACTTCACTACCCTGCTACCTCCACCAAAGCAGGTGGGTGCTGGTATCCACAGCTGAGAGACCTGAAGATGGATCATATCACAGGACTTCGTGCAGACACTCCCCAGGACCAGCCCAGAGCCTGGTATCTCTGTGGGGTGGCTAGATCAAGAAGAGAAATAACAATCACTGCCGTTTGGCTCTCAGTAAGCCCCATCCCTAGAGGAAGGGGGAGAACACCAAATCAAGGGAGTACTCCATGGGATGAAAGAATCTAAACAGTTGCCCTTGAGCCCCAGATCTTCCCTCTGACACAGTCTACCCAAATGAGAAGGAACCAGAAAAACAATTCTGGTAATATGACAAAACAAGGTTCTTTAATACCCCAAAAGATCATGCTAAGTCACCGCAATGGATCCAATTCAAGAAGAAATCTCTGAATTGCCAGAAACAGAATTCAGAAGGTCAATTATTAAGCTAATCAATGAGGCACCAGAGAAAGGTGAAGTCTAACTTAAATAAATCCAAAAAATGATGCAGGATATGACTGGAAAAATCTCCAGTGAAACAGATAGCATAAATAAAAAACAATCACAACCTCCAGAAATGAAGGCCACACTTAGAGAAATGGAAAGTCTCAACAACAGATTTGAACAAGTAGAAAAAAGAACTTCAGAGCTCAAAGACAGGGCTTTTAAATTACCCCAATCTGATAAAGATACAGAAAAAAGAACTAAAAAAAAATGAACAAAGCCTCCAACAAGTTTGGGATTGTGTTAAACGACCAAACCTAAGAATAATTGGTGTTCCTAAGGAAGAGAAATCTAAAAGTTTGGAAAACATATTTGAAGGAATAATCGAGGAAAATTTCCCTGGCCTTGCTAGAGATCTAGACATCCAAATACAGGAAACTCAAAGAACACCTGAGAAATATATCGCAAAAAGATCATCACCTCAGCACATAGTCAGCAGGTTATCTAAAGTCAAGATGAAGAAAAAAATCTTAAGAGCTATGAAGCAAAAACATCAGGTAACCTATAAATGAAAACCTATCAGATTAACGCAGATTTCTCAGCAGAAACCCTGCAAGTTAGAAGAGATTGAGGACCTACCTTTAGCCTCAAATAAAACAATTATCAGCCAAGAATTTTGTAACCAGCGAAACTAAGTTTCATAAATGAAGGAAAGATACAGTCTTTTTCGGAAAAACAAATGCTCAGAGAATTTGCCACTACCAAGCCAGCAGTATAAGAACTGCTAAAAGGAGTCTAAATCTGGAAACAAATCCTTGAAATACACCAAAATAGAACTTCCTTAAAGCATAAATCTCACGGGACCTGTAAAATAATAACACAATGAAAAAAAAGGTATTCAGGCAACAAATAGTATGATGAATAGAATAGAACCTTACGTGTCAATACTAACATTGAATGTAAATGGCCTAAGTGCTCCACTTAAGAGATACAGAATGGCAGAATGGATAAGAATTCACCAACCAAGTATCTGCTGTCTTTGAGAGACTTACCTGACATATTAGGGCTCATAAAACTTAAGGTAAAAGGGTGGAAAAAGATATTCTATGCAAATGGACACCAAAAGCAAGCAGGAGTAGCTATTCTTATACTAGACAAAACAAACATAAAGCAACAGCAGTAAAAGACAAAGAGGGACATTATATAATGACAAAAGGACTAATCCAACAGGAAATATCACAATCCTAAATATATACGCACTTAACACTGGAGCTCCCAAATTTATAAAACAATTAGTACTAGACTTATGAAAGGAGATAGACAGCAGCACAATAATAGTGGGGGACTTCAAATACTCCAGTGACAGCACTAGACAGGTCATCAAGACAGAAAGTCAACAAAGAAACAATGGATGTAAATTATACTCTCGAACAAATGGACTTAACAGATATTTACAGAACACTGTACCCAACAAATGCTGAATATACATTCTATTCATCAGCACATGGAACATTCTCCAAGATAGACCACATGATAGACCACAAAATAAGTCTCAACAAATTTAAGAAATTAGAAATTATAGCAAGTACTATCTTAGACCACAGTGGAATCAAATTGGAAATCAACTCCAAAAGGAAACTTCAAAACCATGCAAATACATGAAAATTAAATAACCTGCTCCTGAATGATCACTGGGTCAAAAATGAAATCAAGATGGAAATTCAAAAATGATTTGAACTGAATAATAGTGACACAAACTATCAAAACCTCTGGGACACAGCACAAGGGGTGCTAAGGGGAAAGTTCATAGCATTAAATGTCTACATCAAAAAGTCTGTAAGAGCACAAACAGACAATCTAAGGTCACACCTCAAGGAACTAGGGGAACAAGAACAAACCAACCCCAAACCCAGCAGAATAAATTACCAAGATCAGAGCAGAACTAAATGAAATTGAAACAACAACTACAAAATGTAAATTAAACAAAAAGCTGGTTCTTTGAAAAGATAAATAACATCGATAGACCATTAGCGAGATTAACCAAGAAAATAAGAGAGAAGATCCAAATAAGCTCAGTTAGAAACAAAATAGGAGATACTATAATGTAACCAATACGACCAAAGTACAAAAGATCATTCAAGGCTACTGTGAACACCTCTATGTGCATAAACTAGAAAACCCAGAGGAGATGGACAAATTCCTGGAAATATACAACCCTCCTAGATTAAACCAGGAAGATACAGAATCTCTGAACAGATCAGCAGCAAGACTGAAATGGTAATTAAAAAGTTACCAACAAAAAAGGTCCAGGACCAGACGAATTCACAGCTGAATTCTATCACACATTCAAAGAAGAACTGGTACCAATCCTATTGACACTATTCCAAAAGATAGAGAAAGAGGGAATCCTTTCAAAGTCATTCTATGAGGCCACTATCCCCCAATACCAAAACCAGGAAAGGATAAAACAAAAAAAACTACAGACCGATATCCCTGATGAACATACACACAAAAATCCTCAACAAAACTTGCTAACTGAATCCAGCAGCATATCAAAAAGATAATCCACCAGGATCAAGTGGGTTTCATACCAGGGATGCCGAGATGGTTTAACATCTGCAAGTCAATAAATGTGACACACCACATAAACAGAATTAAAAACAAAAACCAGGCCCGGCATGGTGGCTCATGCCTGTAATCCCAGCACTTTGGGAGGCCAAGGCGGGCAGATGACCTGAGGTCTGGAGTTCGAGACCAGCCTGGCCAACATGGAGAAACCCTGTCTCTACTAAAAAAAATACAAAATTAGCCAGGCATGGTGGTGCACGCCTGTAATCCCAGCTACTTGGGAGGCTGAGGCAGGAGAATTTCTTGAACCCAGGAAGTGGAGGTTGCGGTGAGCCGAGATCATGCCATTGCACTCCAGCCTGGGCAAAAAGAGCGAAACTCCGTCTCAAGAAAAAAACAAAAAAAAACAAAAAACCCCCCACCGTGATCATCTCAATAGATGCAGAAAAGGCATTTGACAAAACCCAGCATCCCTTTATGATTAAAACCCTCAGCAATATCGACATAGAAGAGGCATACCTTAAGGTAATAAAAGCCATCTAGGACAAACCCATAGTCAACATTATACTGAATGGGAAAAAGTTGAAAGCATTCCCCCGAGAACTGGAACAAGACAAAGACGCCCACTTTCACCACTTTTATTCAACATAATACGGAAGTTCTAGCCAGAGCAATTAGATAAGAGAAAGAAATAAAGGGAATCCAAACTGATAAACAGAAGTCAAACTGTCGCTGTTTGCTGATGACATGATCATATACCTAAAAACCCTAAAAACTCCTCCGAAAAGCTCCTAGAACTAGTAAATGAATTCAGCAAAGTTTCAGGATACAAAATTAATGCACACAAACCAGTAGCTCTGCTATACACCAACAGTGACCAAGCTGAGAATCAAGAACTCAACCCCCTTTACAATAGCTGCAAAAAAATAAAAATACTTAGGAATATACCTGACCAAGGAGGTGAAAGACCTCTACAAGGAAAACTACAAAACACTGCTGAAAGAAATCACAGACAACACAAACAAAGGGAAACACATCCCATGCTCATGGATGGGTACAATCAATGTTGTAAAAATGACATACTGCTAAAAGCAATCTTCAAATTCAATGCAATTTCCATCAAAATACCACCACCATTCTTCACAATTAGAAAAAATAATCCTAAATTTTGTATGGAACCACAAAAGAGCCTGCAAAGCCAAAGCAAGACCAAGCAAAAACAACAAATCTGGAGGCATCACATAACCTGACCTCAAATTATATATAATACTATATAAGGCCATAGTCACCAAAACGGCATGGTAGTGGTATAAAAATAGGCATATAGACCAATGGAAGAGAATGAAGAACCCAGTAATAAAGTCAAATACTTATGGCCAACTGATCTTTAGCAAAGCAAACAAAAACATAAAGTGGGGAAAGGACACCCTATTCAACAAATGGTGCTGGGATAGTTGGCAAGTCACATGTAGAAGAATAAAACTGGATCCTCATCTGTCATCTTAGACAAAAATCAACTCAAGATGGATCAAAGACTTAAATCTAAGACCTGAAACCATAAAAACTCTAGAAGATAATATCAGAAAAACCCTTCTGGACACTGGCTTAGGCAAAGACTTCATGACCAAGAACCCAAAAGCAAATGCAACAAAGACAAAGACAAATAGATGGGACTTAAACTAAAAAGCACAGCAAAAAAATATAATCAGGACAGTAAACAGACAACCCACACAGAGTAGGAGAAAATCTTCACAAAGTATGCATCTGATGAGGGACTAATATCCAGAATCTACAACAAACTCAAATCAGCAAGAGGAAAATAAACAATCCCATCAAAAAGTGGGCTAAGGACATGAACAGACAATCCTCAAAAGAAGATATACAAATGGTGAACAAACACATGAAAAAATGCTCAACATCACTAATTACCAGGGAAATGCAAATCATAACCACAATGTGATACCACCTTACTCCTGCAAGAATGGCCATAATCAAAAACTCAAAAACTAATAGATGTTGGTAGGGATGTGGTGAAAAGGGAACACTTTTACACTGCTGGTGGGAATGTAAACTAGTACAACCACTATGGAAAACAGTGTGGAGATTCCTTAAAGAACTAAAAGTAGAACTACCATTTGATCCAGCAATCCCACTCCTGGGTATCTACCCAGAGGAAAATAAGTCATTATACAAAAAAGATACTTGCACACATGTTTATAGCAGCACAATTTGCAATTGCAAAAATATGGAGCCAGCCCAGACGCCCATAAATCAACAAGTAGATAAAGAAAATGTGGTATCTGTATATACCACGGAATACTACTCAGCCATAAAAAGAGTGAAATAATGGCACTCACAACAACCTGGATGGAATTGGAGATGATTATTCTAAGTGAAGTAACTCAGAAATGGGAAACCAAACATCATATGTTCTCACTCATAAGTGACAGCTAAGCTATGAGGATGCAAAGACACGAGAATGATACAACATACTTTGGGACCTGGGGGGAGAGGAAGGGTGGGAGGGGAGTGAGGGATAAAAGACTACATATTGGGTATTGCGTACACTGCTTGGGTGATGGCTGCATGGAAATCTCTGAAATCACCACTGAAGAATTTATTCATGTACTAAAAAATAAAATAAAATACCCCCCCCAAAACAAAATACCAATGCCATTCTTCACAGTTAGAAAAAATAATCCTAAAATTCATATGGAATCAAAACAGAGCCCAAATAGCTAAAATAATCCTGAGCAAAAAGGACAAAGCTGGGGGCATCACATTACCTACATTTAAAATTTATTACAAGGCTATAGTAACCAAAACAACATGGTATTGGTACAAAAATAGACACATAAACCTAGGGAACCCAGAAATAAAGTCACATATTTATAACCAACTGATCTTTGACAAAGCTGATAAGAACATACACTGGAGAAAGGTCATGCTTCTTCTTCAATAAATGGTGCTGGGAAATCTGAAAACCCATCCTAAATAAGAAAGAAACGGAACCCTTATCTCTTGCCATATACAAAGAAAACAAAAAATCAAAATGGATTAAAAACAAACATAAGACTCAAACTTTTAAAAATACTAGAAGAAAACCTAGGGAAAACTATCCTGGGCATTGGTTTAGGCAAAAAATTTATGACCAAGATCTTGAAAACACAGGCAACAAAAACAAAAATTCACAAATGGGATTATATTAAACTAAAAAGCACAGCAAAAGAAACAATCAACAGAGTGAAGAGAATCTGTTGAATAGAAGAAAGTATCTGCAAACTATTCACCCTAAAAAGGACTAATAGCCAGAATATACAAGAAACTGAAACAACAGGCAACAAGTAATTCCCTTAAAAAGTGGACAAAGGACATGAATAAGCATTTCTCAAAAGAAGACATACAAATGGTCAACAAGTATATGAAAAAAATGCTCAACATCACTAGCAATCAGAGGCAAATCAAAACCACAATGAGATGTATCTTACCCCAGTCAGAATGGCTATTATCAAAAAGACAACAAATAACTGATGTAGGCGAGGATGTGGAGAGAAAGGACCTCTTACATACTGTTGGTGGGAATGTAAACTAGTACAGCCACTATGGAAAATAGTATAGAGAGTTCTCAAAGAAACTAGAATTACCATTCAATCCAGCAATCCCGCTACTGGGTAAGTACCCAAAGGAAAAAAAAAATCAATATATCAAAGGGATACCTGCACTCAGATGTTTACTGCAGCACTATTCACAATAGCAAAGATATGGAATTAACTTAAGTGTCCATCAACAGACCAATAGATAAAAAAAACAGGTGTATATACACACAATGGTATACTATTCAGCCATAAAGAATAATGACATCATGTCATTTGCAGCATCGTAGATGAAACTGGAGGTCATTATCAAGTGAAATATGCCAGGCACAGAATGACAAACATAGCATATTCTCACTTATACGTGAGAGCTAAAAAAAAAAAAATGATCACATAGAGGTAGGAAGTACAAACACCAACAGGGAAGGGTGAGACAGAGGCAGGAGGATGGAAGGAGGGAGGATAAAGAGGACTGGGTTAAAGAGTACAAACATACGGTATGATAGAAGGAATCAATTCGATGTTTGATAGCAGAGTAGGGTGACTATACTCCACAAAAAATGTATTGTACTAAGCTGATGGACTCTAAGTATCCTGGCTTGATCACTCTGCATTATATACATGTAACAATTTCTCATGTACCCCATAAATGTGTACAAGTAATAAAAACAAGGCTGAGACAGGAGGATCACTTGAGCCCAGGAATCTGAGGTTATAGTGCGCTATGATCACATCACTGCCCTCCAGCCTGGGTGACAGAGACCCTGTCTCTAAAAATAAATGAATAAATGAATAAATACAATTAAAAAAATAAAAAAGTAACTACAATAAAATGAACAACCAATTTAATAATGGGCAAAAGATCTGAAGATACCTCATCACAGAAGACATACAGATGTTAAATAAGCATATGAAAAAATGTTCAACATCATATTTCAGGGAATTGGAAATTAAGCCAACAATAAAATACCAGTACACATCTATTAGAATAGCCCAAATCCAAAACACTGACAACTTCAAACGTGGGTGAAGATGTGGAGCAACAAAAGCTCTCATTAATTGCTAATGGGAATGCAAAATGGCATAGCCACTTGGAAGACAGTTTGTCAGTTTCTTACAAAATGAAACATACTCTTACTGTAAGATCTTGCAATTATTCTCCTTGGTATTTACCCAAATGAGATGAAAACCTATGTTTACACAAAAACATGCATATGCATGTTTACAGTAGCTTTATTCATATAATTGCCAAAATTGGAAACAGACCAAGATGTCCTTCAGCAGGTGAATGCATAAACTGTGGCACATCCAGACAATGGATTATTCAGTGCTAAAAAGAAACAAGCTCTCAAGCCATGAAAAGACATGGAGGAACCTTAAATGAATATTACTAAGTGAAAGAGGCCAGTCCAGAAAGGCTATATACCATATCATTCTAACTATATGACATTCTGGAAAAGGCAGTAAAAGGAACAGTGGGGACAGTAAAAGCAACAGTGGTTGCCAGGGCCTTGAGGGAAGAGATAAATGACTAGGCGGGGCACAGGGGATTTGTAGGGCAATGAAAATACTGTATATGATACCATAATGGTAGATACATGTCACTACACATTTATCCAAACCTATAGAATTTACAATACCAAGAGTGAACCCTCATGTACAGTCTAGGGTTTGAGTGATAATGATGTGTCAGTGTAGATCATGGATTGTTACAAATGTACCACTCTGGTGGGGGATGTTGATAATGGGGAGGCTATGTGTGTGTGTGATGGCAGGGTGTATATGTGCACTCTATCTTCTGCTGAATTTTGCTGGGGACTTAAAATTGCTTTAAAAATAAAGTCTATATAAAATATATTAAAATTTTTTTCAGAACAGCAAAAATATATGCAAGCTAATTCTATGATTATTAAAAATGGAAGTCCACCATTTTTTATTTTTTATTCAAAGCTTTAACTCCTCAAACAAGTTTCTAGGTAGAAGATGATTCCAAACTATACAAGAAAGGATGTGATTTGGGTTTTGTAAACTGGACATTTATCAACCATTTAAAGTGGGAGGTCTTAAAGGCTCTCTTTTTTAAAAAAAAATTATTTATTTATTATTATACTTTAAGTTCTAGGGTACCTGTGCACAATGTGCAGGTTTGTTACGTAGGTATACATGTGCCATGTTGGTTTGCTGCTCCCATCAACTCATCATTTACATTAGGTATTTCTCCTAATGCTATCCCTCCCTCAGCCCCCCACCCCCCAACGGTGTGTAATGTTCCCCTTCCCGTGTCCATGTGTTCTCATTGTTCAACTCCTACTTATGAGTGAGAACATGCGATGTTTGGTTTTCTGATCTTGTGATAGTTCGCTGAGAATGATGGTTTCCAGCTTCATCCATGTCCCTGCAAAGGACATGAACTCATCCTTTTTTTATGGTTGCATAGTATTCCATGGTGTATATGTATTAAAGTCTCTCTTTATTCCCTTATCACTGAATATTACTTTTGGGATGTGGAAGATCTTTACAATACACTTTAAAATTGTATCCCAATCTTCTTTTTATTTAATATTTCTCTGACTAGTCTAAGCTCCTGACAAGTCTTAGGTCTTATCTTCCTATCTCCAAAATGCAGTTCGAACTGTGATGGTAGAATGCATACAATGAAAAAATGTTAGGTGTTTTAATCGATGAGAATACAAAATCAAAGGAATTCTAAAACTAAATTCATGAGACATCATGAAATAATTCTACCAAAATGCTTTAAAATCAAGGCATTCAAAAATTGCATTTCATTGTCTTTAAACCAAGGCATTTAACATTCTCAAAATGAATTTAAATAATAGGCTTGAGCTTCTTAAGTTCAGTTTCCGAGTTTCTATGAGACAAAGCAAGGTTGTTGATTCTATTCAAAATAGGAATGTTCCAAGTTGGGAAGGTTATAAACTAGGTAAATGGAAAGAACAGTTCAGAAGGAAAATGCTGACTCATCTCAATTAAAAAAAAGGGCCCTGGTCAGATTTCTCATTTTCCCATGAGTGTAAATATATTTAACTGGAAAAATTCAGTTAGAATAACATATTACTATTTCTGTCAATATAAGCTGCCAATATACCAAAGCCAAGTCAGAAATTGTTATAATTAAAACAATGCAAGACAAATTAGTCCCATGACATAATTATGGAAGTAACTGTGATCTAATTTTCCCCCATTTCTATGCTCTTAAAAAATTAGATTCAAACTAGAGTGAATCACATTCTAATACAATTTTTAAATATTTTCTGTATTTAACTGTCTTCTAACAGTTTATATAGTATAAACCTCAAATATTATGTATCAAAAATTGAATTATAAAAATAACCTAGGCCAAACTTTTTCAAAGCACCAAATTTACCCAGAAGGAATTCCACATTTCACCAGAAGAGGCTGAACACTATTACTATAAAACACCAATAAAAGTGGATGTCAGCAACTTCATGTTAAACATCTGTGTTACATTTCCATAGAATGCCTAACATATACATTATAAACCATCATAAATTAAAACTGTAAAAAATAAAAATAAAAACTTACAGCTCCTTTGCAGTAGAGTCGTAACTTCCCAGATGGAGTGCGAACAATCACTGACATTCTTTTCCTAGCACTGAAAGAAAGAGGTTTTGCATAATGTGTCATCATACCAAGGATATGCATCTATGTGTTTGTCATGCCTCACGTATTTTAATATTCACAGTAAAAAAATAAATCTGACCAAATCATGAGCCCTAACTTTCCACATATACAAACTATCCCTTGGGTGTACAGCTGGGCACCTGTAAATGTTACATTATGCTTTTAAGGCACCAGGGTACCATCTACCGTTCTAGTGGAATAGTTGACAAAATAGTTCCTAAGAAACCTACAAGAGCTCATACCCACCAGAGTAAAGTCCTAGTTCAATGTTTTCGGATTTGAAAAAATATTTAAGTTGGTTTCTTAAAGGATAAATTATGTTATAGTTTTTATGAAAAATAGAAATATCAATACAAATCAATTGTTATTAAAAATACAAATGATAATCAGTGACACCCCATCACACATGAAGGCAAATACTAGTACTTTAAAAAACAACTTAAGAATTCACAACTAGTTTTTCAATGATGACTAGCAAACCACTGGCATCATGCTAAAAACTTAATTTATGCAGCAAAATTAAGCTAATGAGCACAAATATTTTAATACTGTTGATGACATAGTTTAATAAGAACTGTCTGTCAAATGTACATCTTTCAATGCATTAGTAAAAAGAGATAGCAAATAACACTGAATGGAAGAAACTGCGACAGCATTACAAAGGATAGGACTCATTTGGACCATGAGTGTGTAAGCATCCTCCTCAGAACTGAGGGCAGAAGAGGACTACTCAAATGTCTGTATCTATTTGTTTTACCAGCTAAAAAACTGAGATGAGTTCAATATGCAGAAGCAGTCAGTTATGGTATCATAGTGTACAGTCAGGAGTTTCTTTCAGAGGTATTTAGAAATATTTCAGTTCCCGGCCTGGCACGGTGGCTCATGCCTGTAATTCCAGCACTTTGGGAGGCCGAGGCGGACGGATCACAAGGTCAGGAGTTCGAGATCAGCCTGACCAACATAGTGAAACCCTGTCTCTACTAAAAATACAAAAATTAGCCAGGCATGGTATCACGTGCCTGTAATCCCAGCTACTCAGGAGGCTGAGGCAGAAGAATCGCTTGAACCCGGGAGGTGGAGGTTGCAGTGAACCGAGATTGCACCACTGCACTCCAGCCTGGGTGACAGGGCGAGACTCTGTCTCAAGGAATATTTAAGTTCCCTCTTTCTTTATCCATAATGCTCCTGGTATTACTACCCCAATCTCTATCCCTGTACATCAGGAACATTTAATTGGGCCTCCTTTGTAATGACACCTATACATTCTACGTTAGCCCTTCCTGATTCATGCCTCTTTTACTCCAGCTTTGATAATGTGGTCCCAAACTCATCAATGTCCTTGCTCTTCTCTTTTCCTGGTGAAACCTCCAAATATTGGGTGAATGAGAACTCTCTTTTGTGTTACATCAAAGTAGGTAGATGTTGCTGAAGAAAAGTTACCCGGCCAAAGAGATTAGCAAATACATGATATATAACACCAACTGGGTGCTCCTTACTGCCCAGTAACCCAGCACATTCCAACAAGCTTGCTCTTTTGCCCTGTGCAGGGATAGAGCACACCTTCTCCATTCTCCAAGTCTCCCACGTTCCCTCTTCACCCCAGAACCTTGACAAAAATTCACCTTGATAAAAACCTCAGATAAGAAATCCCTTTTTGCCCGGGTATGGTGGCTTACGCCTGTAATCCCAGCACTTTGGGAGGCTGAGGCAGGGGGATCATTTGAGGTCAGGAGTTCGAGACCAGCCTGGCCAACATGGTGAAACCCTATCTCTACTAAAAATTCAAAGATTAGCCAGGCATGGTGATGTGCACCTGCAATCCCAGCTACTTAGGAGGCTGAGGCATGAGAATAGCTTGAACCTGGGAGGCGGAGGTTGCAGTGAGCTGAGATCGAGCCACTGTACTCCAGCCTGGGTAACAGCGACACTCTGTCTCGGTTTGGGGGTGGGAAGAAATCCCTTTTCTTTCTGCCATTAAAACCTGCATATCTATGTGTGCACCATCTCCTCCATCTTTTTTCCTGATATGATGGAAGAAACATTTTCCTCCTATCAGAGGCCTTCCTTACACATGCCTGTGAACCTCCTCTCATCTCACTTTCTCAGTAACCTCGGTCCAAAGGTTATGCTGTTCTCCCCAGAATCTGCCTCTTCTCCTTCTGTAAGGATCCTGTTCATAAGCATTTAACATACTCTGTTCTCGCCCCGCAGCCATAAAAAATGATGAGTTCATGTCCTTTGTAGGGACATGGATGAAGCTGGAAACCATCATTCTCAGCAAACTATTGCAAGGACAAAAAACCAAACATCGCATGTTCTCACTTACAGGTGGGAATTGAACAATGAGAACACATGGACACAGGAAGAGGAACATCACACACCGGGGACTGTTGTGGGGTGGGGGGAGGGGGGAGGGATAGCATTAGGAGATATACCCAAAGCTAAATGACGAGTTAATGGGTGCAGCACACCAACATGGCTCATGTATACACATGTAACAAACCTGCACGTTGTGCACCTGTACCCTAAAACTTAAACTATAAAAAAAAAAAAAAAAACTCACCCGATGCAACCACTCCTCCATTAAGCCACATCCCTTTTCAACTCTTTCACATTTCACCTTCTCTAAACCATCACTCATCTATCCCCTTCATTCCCAGTCTTTTCCTTTTTCTTCTCTCCTCACCATTACAATGAACAGCTACATTCAACAAATACTTCTCAAACTTCTTACCTAACCTTGCAGCAGTCTCCGACACAGATGACCACTCTCTCCTTGAATCCTCTTCTCCTGGCTCTGTGCTATGACCCTCTCTCTGTCCTCTACATCTTTAACAACAAGGTTGTCTCTTTTGCTGATTCCTCTTTTTCTAATCAACCCTTACCCTCATGGCTTAATCTTCAGCCTTCCATTTCCCCCTCATTTTATATCTTCTCTTCAGGAGATCCCATTCAGTTTTATGACTTCAAATACCACTTACCAACCACTGACTGCCAAATTGCTATTTCAGCCATAGATTTCTCTTTTGTTTCAGGCCCTTATATTCAACTGCTTGCCTGATAGCTCTGCTTGTATGTCTCACAGTCATCTAAAACCTAAGACTTCAAACATTTCAACCTCCACATCTATTCCTATTCCCACTTCTGCCATCTGTGTAAATGGTACCTCTATCTACCCAGTTGTTCATGCCAGAGACCCTCACCCCTTCCTCGTTTCGCCTTCTACTGCCAATCCCTCACAAAGTCTCTCAGATATTCCTCTACAAGGTACACGGATTCTATTAACTTCCTTTTATTTTCACTACCATCATCCTAGTCTAAACCACTGTCTTTCATAGGGACTATTTAACAGCATCATATTCACTTTTCTCATGTTCATTCTTAAACTCACCTTCATCATTGAATCCTGAAAGAACAGAAACTCCCAACCCTGCTTTATTTTTTTCTTCATGGCACTCATCACCTAGCATAGTGCTTTCTAAGTGTGGTTTAAAAAACATATCTAAATGGCAATTAATAGACTACTTAATGACAGTCTACAGATATAATACAAATAAGCTTGGGAAAAGCAATCACTCTGACATGAAAAGAAAGAGACGAGGAGTGCACTTTGAAAATACTCCATTCTGTTTATTCAATGTATTCATCTTCTTTGGGCTTTTCAGAGTATCTAAGTTAAAAAAAGCTTTAAATAATAAGTCAGACAGACTGCATTATTTTTGTTATTAACCACTGGCATATGGTCACTCCTAATCAAGACAGCAACAAAAGTTGGCACAGAAAGAGAAATGCCTTTCCTAAGCAATGTACAAGTTTGCCTTATGCAGAAGAAAGTTCAAGAAAAATGATGGACACTTATTTCCTTGAACAGCAGCATTACTTCCTCATGGCCTTAATTCTGTGAAGTGTCCTGTGAATGGTCATGCAGTCTTTAAAGACCCTGCAGCAAGGGCCTCTCTGCCTCAAGAATGCAGGTAAGCAGGTTACATTGTCATGTGGGAGTAAGAGGCTGAAAACTCACAGACTTATCACTGATTATAACTGAAGGGATCTATTATTCGACCTTAAGAAATAAAATAAGTAGGACAATCACTTTGCTTTCTGTCCTTTCCTAATAGATGGTAACTGGTCTTATACTTAACAGAGACAAGAATACGGTTTTTCAAATCCTGAAGACAATTAGATATAATGAGCATACAATTAGAATGCTGGCTTCCTGATCCCGACTCATCTCCACCCCACATAAATCTGATGCCTCTAAACATAATTGTGTTTCCAGATCACCAGCCATAAGACGCATGGCCGTATACGCTGGGCTTGTGAATCAGGCAGCTATATTTCAAAACGATTTCTTTTTCTAAATTTTAAAATTGATACACAGTATTTGTACATATTTATGGGGTATATGTGATATTTTGTTAGATGCACAGAATTTATAATGATCAAATTGGGGTGTTTGGGATATGCAAGATCTTGATTATTTATCACTTGTATGTCTGGGAACATTTTAAGTCCTCTCTTCTAGTATTTTGAAATATACAACACATTGTTGTTGACTATAGTTACCCTACTTTATTATCAAACATCAGAATTTACTTCTTCAACATAACTGTATGTTCATACCCATTAACCAACCTCTCTTTATCCCTTCCCCTCCCACTCACACATCCTTCCCAGCCTCTGGTATCTATCATTCTACTCTTTACCTCCATGAGATCAACTTTCAAAAAGACTTTAAAACTGCAACCAGTAGTCACGCATTGCAATACTCTGAAGAAAGTGGTTTGTAATTTATCTACAGATAATGAGAATAAAAAATGTACTAAAGATTTTGATTTAATATTTTGTCTAAACAAATTTAGTTAAATAAAAACAAAACATACTTTCTAGTTATTCAAAAGGGAAAAAATAAAAATGGATATAAATTTATCTTATCCATACAAATCACTGAGCAGATGTTTTACCTGGTAAACTCCAAGACACTGAGCAATTCATATCTTTCTTCCTGCCCCAGCTAAGAAGAAAAGGAATATATAATTACATACAGTTGGAAAAGTCTTAAGCTTCTAGGAAATAAATCCTAGTCATAAAATTTTACTGTAAAAAATGCCAACACAAACAAATTTTCCCTACTGAAATATGGAAGGGAGCTTACTAACTTTTATGTAAATTGAGTTACAGGAAACAGAAAATCCAAAACAGGAGAAAACCAAAAGGAAAACCAAAAAGTGTCACCGAAGAGTTCTTAGAATATAACCTGTCCAGACAAGAGAATGGAGGGCTTCAAAAGGGATGTCGTGAGGAAAGAACTGCCAATGAACAGATTATGTGGTGTGACTGTATTGAGAAAAGTATACTAGAAAGTATGGGAACAATTAATATAGATAATGGGGGGAAAAAAAAGGGAAGCAATGAAACAAACAGGTAAGAGATTTATCTTTAGAAAATGATGGAAAAAGTGGCCAGGTCTGGTGGCCATGCCTGTAATCCCAGTGCTTTGGGAGGCTGAGGTGGGAGAATCAAAGGAGCTCAGGAGTTCAAGACCAGCCTTGGCAATATAGCAAGACCCCATCTCTATTAAAAAAATATATTTAAAAAAATATCAGGTGCGGTGGCACATGCCTATCTATAATCCCAACTATTTTAGAGGCTGAGGCAGGAGGGTCACTTGAGCCCAGGGGTTCAAGGCTATAGTTAGCTATGACTGCACTACTGCACTCCAGCCTGGGTGACAGAGCAAGACCCCATCTCTAAAAAAAATAATTGGTGTTGGGAAACACAAAATTTAAAAAACAAAAAAATAATTACCAAATACAACAATGTTCAGCTATGAATACTGTACAGGTAAAATAGAAGGCAATACTACACAGAAACTAAATAATAATTTTTAAATGAGATAATTTATATATAATAAAATGCACAGACCTTTAACACAGAGTCAAATGAAAATTGTATAGTTTGGTAATTAGCACCCCAATCAAGATATAAAATATTCCCACCATCCTATAAATTCCCTTGTGCCCTTTTTCAATCAATCTCTTCCCTGCCCTGAGGCAACCACTGTTCTGAATTCTATCACCATAAATCACTTTTTCCTGATCTTGAGCTGCATAAAAATGAAATTAAAAAGGATGCACTCTTTTGTGTCTGGCTTTTTTTTTTTTTTTTGCTCGGCATAATGTTTTTGATTCATGTTTTGATTCATTTTTCATCCATGCTGTTGATGAATCAATAACTCATTCTTTTTTATTGTTTAGATGTTCCATTGTGAGACTATATCACAATTTGTTTATCCATTCTTCTATTGATGGGCATTTGGTTTGGTTTCTAGTTTTTGGCTACTCTGAATAAAGCTGATAGGAGCATTTTGTTACAAGTCTTTTTAGAAACAGAAACTTCCATTTCTGCTATATAACTATGAGCACAATTGCTGGCTCAGGTGTAAGTTTACCTCAATTAGACAACTCTGTAAGGTTTTCCAAAGGGACTTTACCACTTTATACATCTGCTAGCAGTATATGAGTATTCCACTTGTTCTACACACTCATTAACATTTGGTGCTATCCATTTTTAAAATTTAGTCTTTAGAAAATAAAAGAAAAAGTGGCCAGGTGCAGTGGTTCATGCCTGTAATCCCAGTGCTTTGGGAGGCTGAGGTGGGAGAATCACTTGGGTAGGTATGTAGTGCTATCTCACTGTGGTCTTAATTGTATCTCCCCAATGACTAACAATGTTTTTTCACATGCTTATTGGCCATCCATATAGCTTCTCTTGTGAAATGTTGGCTCAAGTCTTTTGCCCACTTTAAAACTTGGGCCTGAGTATTTAACTAAAAATTGGAATAAAATCATAATAATTTGAGAGTATGAGGAAGGATAAACTAAAAGGATGGTGATTCGAGAGATACACCCTCATGTAACAGAATCAGAAGATACATTAAAATTGAAGAGTCAAAACATGTATTAATAGTCACCTTTTTTTTTTTTGAAAATATGAGATGTATAAATGCCTAAAGAAATAGCTAAAAGAACACCCAGTAGTTGCTTCTGGAGTGGGGAACCTCTATTTTACTATGAGCCTTTTGGTATTACTTTATCTTTGAAGCTATGCAAATGTATTACTTGGATTAAAAAGAACCTTAAAAACAACTAACTTACTGAATCTATAATCACCGAGTCGGGTGTTCTTCCAGTGAAAACAAAATTCAATTGCTTGGCTGCTCTGACCAATGCTCCCTCATCTGTTTTAGAAAAAGAGGTAAAAGCAAATACATGATTGAAAAAAAAATATTCTCAGCACAAGAGAAGTACATTAAGGTAATATCATTTTCTGTTTAATTAAAGTTCTTTTTATTCTGGCTCATGTTATTAATCCAATTATTTTTAAATTACATGACAATTCCAAAGAAATGAGGATAATAATCTTAAGTGTTGGAGACACATACAGAACTCAGAGTTACATTTCCGAAATGTCAAGTCTCACTGTTAGTCACAAATTCCTAAGAAGCTTAATTTAAATGTACCCTTTCATCCAGTGTATTTGCTAGAAAACTTTCTCAAAAGGAATCAGAGAAAATTGCCTTCTAAACTTTTATCCTTTTCCTCCTAAAATGTTGAGTCTAGAGAAACTAATATTGCTAATTGAGGATTCAGTTTAAACAAGCTTTAAATGAACTAATGATTTTAATGTCTATGAATTTCATCATGTTAAATAAAACCTTTTTATTGCTAGAGTAGGGCATGGCATAAGAAAACATCACATAGTTTCTACCCTAATGATATGAGACATAACCATTCTTATGCTTTTAAGGAAGTTAGTATATCCTATAAGTCACAGATGCTGGCTTAGAATGCAGTTTAAAACACTTCTAACAAAGTTCTCATCAAACTGACTATCTGCCCAACTTTACATTGAAAACAGATCTAAAATTAAGCCTAAGTACTTAACATTGATAACTGTACTAATAATATTTTATGGAATCCCTTCAAATGCGTAAAACTTTCCTCACCCAAATAAATACACAAGCTTCTTTATTATCATTAACAAAAGAGGAAGGCAAAATTGGTGTTCTAAAGTTATATAAGCTTACTATATTCAGGCGAACACTTCTTCCTTTTCCTATTTGTACCTGTGCAAAATCAGCTTGACTAAGAGTTCTTAGGTATTTATAAAGAAGCAAAAAATTATTACGTGTATGTAAAAAAGTACATTTTTCACTTATGAGAATTATGTTATTCACATTTTCATGTAACTTATGTAATATGCCAAAAATTACACATACAAAGTTACACATTTTAAAATATCATGTACATATTTAACCTTGAAAGCCAAGGTTTTTCTAATTGGTAAATAAAAATTTTTATCTAAAAAACACTCAATTTGGCTATCTTTTTAAAATTAAATTGACTTTTACATTCAGAACAATTTTCCACAAAACAATACTTTACAATTGCTTCATTTGTACCTGGAGATGCTGCTTGATAAATAATCTTATCACCTTCTCGCTCTGGCACTGCTGTGTGACAGACTGCCATCATTGTAAGAAATTCACATATTATAGGTGCAGTCGGCTGTGAAAAATAAACACATAATTTAAGCCCTTCTCATGTGAACATTTTGACACTGACAGTAATATTACTTCATGTCTATTAAGAACATAGCTGTTGGCCAGACATGGTAGCTCACACCTGTAATCCCAGCACTTTGGGAGGCCGAGGCGGGTGGATCGCCTAAGGTCAGGAGTTTGAGACCAGCCTGGTGAAACCCCGTCTCTACTGAAAATACAAAAACTAGCCAGGCGTGGTGGCAGGCGCCTGTAATGCCAGCTATTCGGGAAGCTGAGTCAGGAGAATCGCTTGAACCCGGGAGGCGGGAGGCGGAGGTTGCAGTGAGCTGAGATTGCAACATTGTACTCTAGCCTGGACAAGAGAGTGAGACTCTGTCTCAAAACAAAACAAAACAAACAAGATAAACAAACAAAACCCCATAAAAACATAGCTGTTATACACTGGGGGTGTGGGATTATAGCCAACTAAGAAGCCAACATCAATTATAAAGAAAATGTGTTTTTTAATTCAAATTATTTTTCTACTCTTTCATTCATTTTCTAAACATTTATACAAGACAACTTGGTGTTGTCAAATAGAAATAGTATAGTGAGAAAGGCAGATGTAGCTGAATCTTGTCGTTGGAGGACAGGATAAAAATTCGAAGATGTTCATTTACCTAGTTGTAATTCCTGATCAGATTTAAATTTCAGGCATGCAATCTTACTGCATTGGGGTTATACTTTGCGTTGGCGTGATAATGATTGAGGATTTTTCTATAATGTTTTGTCTTTCCTCTCCAAAAATGGTAACTTTATTCATATTTTAATGAATAAAAAAATTATGAACAACTCCTATGTCCAGGGGACTCTTACAGCCTGAGAAGACAGAAGGGTGTATCCTTTCTGCACGGAGCTTAGGGTTTATAGGAGAGAAGCCAGATATTTTAAATTAAATATCTTCCTGTCTGGCTCTCAATAAAGAGAAATGTCATTCAATTTAATAAAGGAAAAACATTTCTCTATGCTCTTGGGCAAAAAAGAAAATAATAATGTGAAGTGACTAGGGAGATATATCAGAACATGATTTGAAAAAACTCTTCAAGCTAGAACAGTGGACTAAACAGACATGGTCCCTGCCATGTGAAGCTTGGCGTTGTGGGGAAGACCGAACACAAATAAATATACACGTATTGTTTACTTATAGCAAGACAAGCACTGTAAAGAAGGGAATATGCAAATATCATGTAATGTGACTTGAGCGAGTCTGTGGTTATTCTCAAGATAATGTAATATTTGAGCTGATGAAGTTTTAGCCTCATGAAGAATTGAGCAAAGTGCTTTCCATCAAGCAGGAAAGGTCGTAAAGAAGGAAAAAAACGATGTGTTTTAGAAAATAAAAGGCAGCCAGTGGGATGAGGAGAAAGGAGCTCAAAGTGAGGGTGACAGCTTAGGCAGGGGCCAGATCATGTTACTTTATGAGTGAAGAGAGAACGCAGAGAATAGGCTTAAACAGGATAGTGAGGGGACTTGATTTCCATTTGCATTTTTCAGCTGTCATGGGCAACAATAACTAGAGAGGAGTAAAAATGGAACCCAGGAGACTGGCCAGGAGGCTACCACAGGAATCCACAGAGTGGGTGCTGGTGGTCTGGACTGGGGTGGTGAAAATGAGGATTAACTGCAGCTGACACCCAAGATAGATTCTAGCAATCAGTGCCAACAAGGGCTTGGTGACTCAGAGATCTGGACATGGAGAGAAAAGAAGGCATCAAAGACAACCCTCTAATTCCTAGGAAGAGTCACAAGATAGGTGATGGTATGATTTACTGAAAGCTGAGAATCCAAGAGGGAAGAGGTGGTCTAGGGCTAGGCTTTGTAGATCCTGAAGTTATTATTTTGTTGAAGGCTCACGCAGAAGAGAGAGATACAAAAATACCCATAGCAACATACTGATAGGGCCCCACTTGGGCAAAAGTGACAAGTCCACCTGTGATAGAGAAGATGCATATTTGAGGGTAACAATCATGAGTTCAAGTTGGGACATACTGGGCTTGAAGTGGTTATGAGAAAAAGTTCCGGGGTTTAACTCCAGAAGACTCTATAACTTGATCTTATGAAAACTGAGGAAGTGTCAGTGTGATGGTTAATACTGAGTGTCAACTTGACTGAAGGATGCAAAGTGTTGATCCTGGGGGTGTGTCTGTGAGGGTGCTGCCAAAGGAGATTAACATTTGAGTAAGTGGGATGGGGAAGGTAGATCATCTAATCAGCTGCCAGCGTGGCCAGAATATAAAGCAGGCAGAAAACTGTGAAAAGGCTAGACTGGCTTAGCCTCCCAGCCTACATCTCTCCCTTGCAGGATGCTTCCTGCCCTCAAACATTGAACTCCAAGTTTTTCAGCTTTGGGACTTGGACTGGCTTCCTTGCTCCTCAGTGTACAGACAGCCTATTGTGGGATTGTGTGAGTTAATATGACTTAATAAACTCCCCTTTGTGTATCTATCTATCTATCTATCTATCTATCTATCTATCTATCCTATTAGTTCTGCCCCCCCCCCCCAAGAGAACCCTAATACAGTCAGTAACTTCATAAGCAGGATTTTCACATTGGGTGGCAGAAGCCAGAGTTTCTATTGTATATTTAGCCTATGGTACTGAGCAGATAACTTATTTCTAAAATTGTTAATATTGAATTGTATCACAGAAGGTTCAATAATCATTTAAAATGAAACAATTTGAAAAGACAGAATATTGATGAATGATAATATTAAAATCAAATTAATAACCACCATGAATTAATGTTGGCCAAGTAAAAAGGATTTGGCATAGATTTTGATAATTATTAAAAATGATCATGAGGCCAGGCACAGTGACTCATGCCTATAACCCCAGCACTTTGGGAGGCTGAGGGGGTGGATCACCTGCGGTCAGGAGTTTAAGACCAGCCTGACCAACATGGCGAAACCCTGTCTCTACTAAAATACAAAAATTAGCCGGGTGTGGTGGCGAGTGCCTGTAATCCCAGCTACTGGGGAGGCTGAGGCAGGAGAAATGGCTTGATTCTGGGAGGCAGAGGTTGCAGTGAGCCAAAATCACGCCATTGCACTCCAGCCCCGGCGACAGAGTGAGACTCTGTCTCAAATAACTAACTAACTAACTAAATAAATAAATAAAAGATCATGAAAGTAAAAAAAGAGAAACATGTAAACATAGAAGATAGTTCAGAGAAACATTCATTAGTTTTTATTCACTAACAAAAAGACAATGGTTTTATGTAACTTACATGATTATTTTGGAGATTTTCCAGCAATGATGAATCACTAAATGTTTTTTCATCTCCAAACTGTGAGTTCTGCCTGAAGGGGGTAAAAAATAGAGTAAACCCAGTTCATTTATACCAGCCCACTGATCTATTTGTTAATGTACTTTATGAGTAAAGTGTTATGTCTCCAAACCCTCAATAAATTAAATGTAATTTGGCCTGCATTTCTAAATAAGACATCACAGATTTCATGATTGTATCACAAAATATATTCAAGCATTCTAAAATGTGAAAGATGTTTGCAGTGTAATGAAAAATAATATTTTATAGTTCATTTTTTCTGGAGTTAAATTATATTGCAGCCACATAAAATTTGTAAAAATATAAAACTAAAACTATTAAAACACCTGGAATTGAATTTCTTCCACTTCCATAATATTTTCAATTTTTAGGATTCTAAGAATTAATGAAAGCTATTATACAAAATATTCTTCTATTTGAGTCATGAGAAATCTTTATATGTAGTGATGAAAACCATATGAAATATAAGAACATGAATAAACCATTTACAGATTATATCAACATCTATCATTAATATCTGAGCAAGTATTTATAAACATATTACATTTGTTCTGTAAATATAAGAACAAATAATAAAAGTATGGAATTTTTGTGTTGTGACTATCTTCAGATGAGCAAATGTATTATGTACTTCATACGATATAAATGGAGTCAATTATCTCTGCAAACTAGCTATCATTTATCTCACGGCCATACAATTTAACATAAAAATACTGAGATTCAAAGGAAAAACAAGGAACACAAGTGGGAATGTCAAAAGAAAAGGGTATAGTTTGCAAAATTTAGTGAAAATATATACATTTGAGGTTTAGTGCACAGAAGAAAATTTCAGATTTCACTGAGGGAAAAAAATGTGTCCAATACTAAACAATTATAATCCAGAAAGCTTTTGATCACAACATTAACATGTTACAAAGAGTATTATCAATGTCAACATGTCAGATATCAAGACTGTCATATTGTAAAGGCAGCAGCTTGACAGGACGGAAAACTCTTTGAAGAAAACAGAATTTGAAAGGAGAGAACATACATAGTATCTTCAATGAAACACATTTCTCCAGTAAACTTAAGGAGGAAGTTAGAATGTTTATAATGGAACACATATCTACATGTAGTAACTTGCTCTATTAAGTCTCCAAATCGTAAGAAAATACATCTTTATTAGCAGGTAGTAGTTTAGAATGATCAAAATACCCTTGGGGGCCAAAGTGAACACGTCATCATCATCATTATCATTATTTCTCTAATTCTGAAGATGGAAGGAAAAAAATCTAAGAAAAAGATAGCATATATTTATCCTCCAAATATCACCATTAATTAAAAAGAGTTCATTACTTGGGGCTTTATGAAATTTTCCTATTAAAATACATTCATAAATGGTTTGTAGCTGTACTTTTCTACTTGTTAAACAAATGTCAAGGAATATTCACAGTAACATCTTGCAAGAAGTCTATTTTCTTTCCAAAGAATTCCAGACTAAAAGCCGTTTAAATCTGAAGATATGCCTTATTAATCTCACCAATAATTCTTTCATTTTATAAATCAGTTACTATAATTGACTTAATTTTCAAACATATTTATATTTGAGTAGCTCTGGATATGCAATTGAAATATTTACATGGACATACCCCATTTTCCATTCAGTAATGAAGGTTCTGTCAGGGATAATGCTAAAGAACTCTTCTTCTAGAAAGTGACTTCCTTCCCAAGATAATTAAAAAAACCCCAAAACAGGCTGGGCACCGTGGCTTATGTCTGTAATCCCAGCACTTTGGGAGGCTGAGGTGAACAGATCACCTGAGGTCAGGAGTTCGAGACCAGCCTGGCCAACATGATGAAACCCCATCTCTACTAAAAATATAAAAATTAGTCAGGTGTGGTCCCAGCTACTCGGGAGGCTGAGGCATGAGAATCGCTTGAACCTGGGAGGTGGAGGTTGTGGTGAGCCGAAACTGCACCACTGGACTCCACTCCAGCCTGGGTAACAGAGCAAGACTACGTCTCAAAAACAAAAACAAAAACAAAAAAACCAGAAACAAAAACTAGAAACAACTCATCCTCTAATCAGACAGCCTGGGTTGGATAACTCAGGCATGGAGCTTCCACCACTCCTCTCCAAAATTTTACAAAATATTTACTTTTAGTAAAAATAAACAGATAAAATTTGCAAGCTCATATCAGTTAAAAATAAGAACCATCACATTAAAAGTAAAAATAATAGGACTGTTAGTCAAACTTTCACAAATAAAAATGCAAGCCAACATCAACATTTGGTTACATCTTTGCCTAGTAATTTTTGAGTGTCACTTTGCTCCCAAGGAGACAATGACGTTATGGTATTTTGCAAGAAGCAATAAGGCAGGGAGTATCACAGTTAAGGTAAGGAGAACAGAGCAGGGAACCCACAATGTCATATAATTTGCAGCTTCTTTAGGCTGACTTAAAAGTTATGATACATTGTAACTACTCATTTTCTGATCATACAAAAATGAAGAATCTCTATAGCAATAAAAATTGAAATATTCAAAGAATATATGGCTTAATCAGTATAGTTGTCCTTGCATATGACAGTATGTACTAAGACTTTTTTTTAAATTCAAAATTCATGTCAACAGGAGAGCCATCAGAGAAAAGGAAGGAAAGAGCTGAATCCATACTTTTCACCTTGTAAACCAAAATAAACTCCAGATGGATCAATGATTTTATAAATGTACTAAAGATATGTGAAACATTTTTTTAAAAAAAACTTAGGAATGGAAAAAGCTTAGGTATCATATATAATTCAGAAAACATAATATATAAATCTGACTACATAAATCTGAATATTTCTGCATAGCAAAAACTATGGCAACAGGCCGGGTGCAGTAGCTCACACCTGTAATCCCAGCACTTTCGGGAGGCTGAGGCAGGAAGACTGCTTGAGGCCAGGAGTTTGAAACCAGCCTGGGCAACACAGCAAGACCTGTCTCTGCAAAAAATTAAAAAATTAGCCAGGTCTGGTGGTATGCACCAGCTGGTGGTGTGTAATCCCAGCTACTTGGGAGGCAGAAGTGGGAGGATCCCTTGAGCTCTGGAGTTTGGGGCTGCAGCGAGCTATGATGGTACCACTGCACTCCTGCCTGGGTGACAGAGGGAGATCATCTCTTAAAACAAAACAAAACACAACCAACTTCTGCAAGAAAAGTCAAAAGCTAAATGACAAACTGGGAAAAAATATTTCCAACTTATAAAGGCTAATTTCCATGGAATAAAAAGAATTACCAGAAATCAATTTACAAAAAGATCAACAGTGTAGTACAACAATGAGCAAAGGATATAAACACACAATTCACAAGGAAAGAAATATAAATGGCTTTATATATACATTCAACTTTACCTCATAATGAGAGGTGAAATTTAAATGTATCATTGTGGCAAAAATAAAACTTGACAACTTTGTGCTGTTGTAATTGTAGGAAAATAGTAAAGCATATATCATTGGTGAGAACATAAACTATACAAATTCTAAAAGAAAAGCAATTGGGCAAAATTTAAAATTTAAAATACTTTGATTCAGTAATTCCAGTTCTAGGAATTTATATTGTTTAACTGGTATAAAATACTATATGTACAAATTTATACTTTGCAGTACTTGTTTTTTTGTTTTGATTTTTGAGACAGGGTCTCACTCTGTCACCCAGGCTGGAGTGCAACAGCACAGTCTTGGCTCACTTGGAGTGCAGTGACACAATCTCAGCTCACTGCAACCTCCACCTCCTGGGTTCAAGCGATTCTCCTGCCTCAGCCTCCCAAGTAGCTGGTATTACAGGCATGTGTCATCACTCTTGGCTAATTTTTGTATTTTTAGTAGAGACAAGGTTTTGCCATGTTGGCCAGGCTGGTCTTGAACTCCTGACCTCAGGTGATTCATCCACCTCGGCCTCCCAAAGTGCTGGTATTACAGGCGTGAGCTACTGCACCCAACCCCTACAGTCCAGTTTTAATAGCAAAGAGTTAGGAAACACAAAGGCCCATCAGTAGTGCTGCTTAAAAATACTGCAGTGCATTTACAAACAAAGGGAAGCTTTTTATGGAATATGAAAAAATCTCAGAGATGCACTGTCAAATGAAAAGCTGGTGCAAAGCAGTGTGTACAGTATGCTTCACTTTCTGTAAAAATAAGAGAGAAAATAAATGTATGAATATTTATAGAAGAGATCGGTAAAGATACACTTGAACTTAGTCACACAGGCTGTCTTTGGCAGGGGAAATGGAGGGCTCTAAGACAGGGAGGGGATCAAAACCTTTTATTTTACACTCCTTGAATTTGTAATATGTTAATGCATTGTGAACTCAAAAAAATCAAATTTAAAACAAGTACAAAACCCATCAGTCATCTGAAATAAACACCCTATCTATACATTAAATGCACATTATACACATATACATATTACACTCATGCACACACGAAAAAGGCAGTATAACTTTAACACCGTTTTGTTGTGTGGGTTTTTGTTTTGTTTTTACAAAATTCATCACTTTAATGAGTAAGGAACAGGGAGGGCAGCTCAGACATACCACTAGAATGGGAACCCATGGTTGTGTACACATTTGAACACTTAAGCAAGCAGAATGACAAATTACAAATTCTTTAACATTCCAAATGTCCTGAGTAGACAGAATTGTTTAACTACATAACATGCACATACAGGAAACTTCTTTATTTAGGAGCTGGTAGCCTGCACTTAGGTTGCACAGAGAAAAGTCTATGATTTTCAACACAGATCTAAATATTAGATCGGTGCAAAAGTAATTTGAGATTTTTGCCATTAAAAAACAATTGCAAAAACCACAATTACTTTTGCACCAACCTAATATTTTTCCCATTTAACAAGTTTTAAGTGGAAAATTCAGGTTCTGAGTTTTCATATGTAGCTTTGTTTTAAACATGTTTATTTGTAACATGGATAGATAATGGGGCTATTAAGATCACTTTTCTCATATTGCGAGACACTGAAAAATATATATGTAAATTCAAGCTAATATATCCATTTTATTGGCCTAATGTAATTGAGTATTGGTTTGGGAGTGAAGAGACAGCTTGTTAACACCAAGCCACACAAACAAGGACAAGTGCACTTGCTTTTTATCCAGCGTGTGCAGGGCTGCTGCTCAGGTGGGCCCCACACTGGGACAGGTGCGCACTGGGCCCCGGGCCGGCCTGAAGAGCACTTATGGTCTCCTCAATTCCATTTCAAAGCTCATCACAAGGTCCAGGGTCAATAACCTTTTCCAGAAAGAGTTGTAATGTGGGGCCACTTACACTGAGGTGTACATGCCAATGGCTCAAAGGTAGGCAGCCCTCCAGACATCCCTCTGGGAAAAGGCCTGAGGTCAGCTAGTGACTCTGGGACCCCTGGCTTACCCTCTGATATCTGCTGTTCCCAAAGTAGTCCCACTCACAGTGATGGCCCACTCACAACCTCAACCACCCTGACACTGATCTCTGTAGTTACAACTTTTCTTATTGTATTTTCAGAATTATCTGCCCACTCCAATGAGTGGCTTCATGAATTGGATGAGGTCTGTCTCTAAGACTTGTGAGACTTTTGTAGGGGGCTTGGGCTTGTAGTCCTTGGACACAGGGAGCCTCTTTAGGGAGCACCACCAGCTCATCTCAACAGGAAGTCACTGGCTCTTTGACTTAGACCTGCAGGGAGCTGAGCTCTGTGGCTCTTCCTCCTCTTGGAAGCAGTGGATCTCAATAGGGACCTAAAAACTGCTCCTAGCTCCTGCTCTGCCTCCATTTCTCTCTCTGTTTGGTAAGACATTCATGAGGCTTTCCTGTGCCCTCCTGTGCAATTCCATGATGTATGGGCCAGGTGTTAGTTGCACTAACACTGTAACCCCTGAAGGTATTATAATGATGATCTAATGGTGGGTATCATGACAAAAGTCTGGCTCTTGGAGCCCTCATCTTTCTGCTTTTTATAATCTGGTTCTTTAAGTTAACATAATTTTGATCCAATAGTAGAGGCTCAGGTTTCTTTTTTCTCTCAGATGTCAGAGGTGATGAAACACATTGATGATATCTCCTATTTGTCTTGGAGGCTCTTCTATTTTGGAGGTCGGGTGAACACATGCCATTGACACATGCTCTGTGGAATGCTTCACAAAGGACTTGGTATAAAGAACTGATGGAACACCACCTGTTCGACAGTCATGGTCATCAGCAGCAGGCAGAGATCCATGCTGGTGTCAAAGTTCCTTGCTGTGGCTGGCGTGAAGTGGAGGTGGTTGTCAGGGAGGAGGCACCATGCACTATAGCCTGTCTGCAGTGGGCACCCTGTGTGACCTTAGAGGTTCTCCTGGGGGACCCACTGCTGCTGCTGCTGCTGCTCCTGGGACCTCTGGCCTTGGGACCTGGCTAAGAAAGCATTGTTTTGGGGGAAAGTTCTGCACCTCCTGCTTTTCAATGGTACAACTGGCTGCAAAGTAAAGTCCAAAGTAGAGTCCAAAAATATGAGCAAGTGATTGAATTCAATAATAATATTTTTGTTAGGTACTGGTTTTGACCCAAGTAATGAGGCCTGGTTTTCTATGCGATATTGTTTGGCTGTGTTCCCACCCAAATCTCATCTTGAATTCCCACATGTTGTAGGAGGGGCCTGATAGAAGGCAATTGAACCATGGGGGCAGGTCTTTCCTGTGCTGTTCTCGTGATAGTGAATATATTGCACAAGATCTGATGGTTATTACAAGGGGGAGTTTTCCTGCACAAGCTCTCTTTGCCTGCTGGCATCCATGTAAGACATGACTTGCTCTTCCTTGCTTTCTGCCATGATCGTGAGGCTTACCCAGCCACGTGGAACTGTAAGTCCAATAAACCTCTTTCTTCTGTAAATTGCCCAGTCTCAGGTATGTCTTTATCAGCAGTGTGAAAACAGACTAATACATTAAATTGATACTAGTAGAGTGGGGTACTGCTGAAAAGATACCCAAAAATGTGGAAGCCACTTTGGAATTGGGTAATAGGCAGAGGTTGAAACAGTTTGGAGGGCTCAGAAGAAGACAAGAAAATGTGGGAAAGTTTGGAACTTCCTAGAGACTTGAAGGACTTTGACTAAAGCCTGATAGTGATGTGGACAATAAGGTCCAGGCTGAGGTAGTCTCAGATGCAGACGAGGAACTTGTTGGGAACTGGAGAAAAGGTGACTCTTGTTATGTTTAACAAAGAGACTGGCAGCATTTTGCCCCTGCCCTAGAGATTTGTGGAACTTTGAACTTGAGAGAGATGATTTAGGGTATCTGGCGGAAGAAATTTCTAAGCAGCAAAGCATTCAATAGGTGACTTGGGTGCCGTTAAAGGCATTTAGTTTTATAAGAGTAGCAGAGCATAAACGTTCAGAAAATTTGCAGCCTGACAATGTGATAGAAAAGAAAAACCTATTTTCTGAGGAGAATTTGAAGCTGACTGCAGAAATTTGCATAAGTAATGAGGAGCTGAATATTAATCCCCAAGATAATGGGAAAAATGTCTCCAGGGCATGTCAGAGGTCTTCATGGCAGCCCCTCCCATCACAGGTCCAGAGGCCTAGGAGAAAATGTTTTCATGGGCCAGGGCCAGGGTCCCCATGCTGTGTGCAGTCTAGGACTTGGTGCCCTGTGTCACAGCCACTCCAGCCATAACTAAAAGGGGCCAAGGTACAGCTTGGGCTAGTGCTTCAGAGGGTGGAAGCCCCAAGTCTTGGCAGCTTTCATGCAGTGTTGAGCCTGTGGGTACACAGAAATCAAGAATTGAGGTTTGGGCCAGGTGTGGTGGCTCATATCTGTAATCCTAGCATTTTGGGAAGCCATGGCAGGTGGATCACCTGAGGTCAGGAGTACAAGACCAGCCCAGCCAACTGGGGAAACCCTGTCTCTACTAAAAATACTTGAAATTAGCTGGGCATGGTGGCACATGCCTGTAATCCCAGCTACTCGGGAGGCTGAGGCAGGAGAATCATTTGAACCAAGGAGGAAAAGGTTGCAGTGAGCCAACATTGCACTACTGCACTCCAGCCTGGACAAGAGAGCAGAACTCTGTCTGGGGGTGGGGGGCGGGGGAAAAAATTGAGGTTTGGAAACCTCTACCTAGACTTCAGAAGATGTATGAAAATGCCTGGATGTCCAGGCAAAAGTTTGCTATAGGGGTGGGGCCCTCATGGAGAACCTCTGCTAGCACAGTGCAGAAGGAAAATGTGGGGTCAGAGCCCCCCCCACAGAGTCCCTAGTGGAGCTGTGAGCAGAGGGCTACCATCCTCCAGACCCTAGAATGCTAGATCCCAGTGGATCTAGCATTGCACCATGCACCTGGAAAAGCCACAGACACTCAATGACAGCCTGTGAAAGCAGCCAGGAGGGAGGCTGTACCCTGCAGAGCTACAGGGGTGGAGCTGCCCAAGGCAATGGGAACCCACCTCTTGTATCAGTGTGAGCTGGATGTGAGACATGGAGTCAAAGGAGATCATTTTGGACCTTTAAGATTTGACTGCCCTGCTGGATTCTGGACTTGTGTGGGGCCTGTAGCCCCTTTGTTTTGGCCAATGTCTCTCATTTGCAATGGCTGTATTTATCCCATGCCTATACTCCCATTGTATCTAGGAAGTAAGTAACTTGCTTTTGATTTTACAGGCTCATAGGCAGAAGGGACTTGCCTTGTCTCAGATGAGACTTTGGACTGTGGACTTCTCAGTTAATGCTGAAATGAGTTAAGACTTTGGGGGATTGTTCGGAAGGCATGATTGGTTTTGAAATGTGAGGACATAAGATTTGGGAGGGGCCAGGGTGGAATGATATGGTTTGGCTGTGTCCCCACCCAAATCTCATCTTGAATTCCCACGTGTTATGGGAGGGACCTGGTGAGAGGTAATTGAATCATGGGGACAGGTCTTTCCTGTGCTGTTCTCATGACAGTGAATTAAGTCTCACGAGATCTTACAGTTATTATAAGGGGGAGTTTTCCTGCACAAGCTCTCTCTTTGCGTGCTGCCATCCACGTAAGACATGACTTGCTCCTCCTTGCCTTCTGCCATGATTGTGAGGCTTCCCCAGCCACATGGAACTGTAAGTTCAATTAAACCTCTTTCTTTTGTAAATTGTCCAGTCTTGGGTATGTCTTTATCAGTAGCTTGAAAACGGACTAATACACTATGTGACTCAACGTCTTTCTAAAGGCAATTACAAAAGAGGAATTTCAAAAACATTCTGTAAAATGGCTGCCTTACTGGAATAAATAAACTATCTGCCAAGGTGACTGCTTTGAAGACTAACATTAATTTGGATGTGTTAGATCTAGAGCTTATACAGTCACACCTGGAAGAATGTTTTAGTGAGCCTAGCTTTTGAGGCAGAATAAATGAATACCACTCACTTCATACATAACTATAGACCAGAATGAAATGAGAAAATAAATAAGACCAGAGGATAGAAAATACAGTGTAGTACTATCCACTGATAGTGTGATAATACTAAAAACCCCAGAGAAATGACTAAGCACAGAACACTTTAAGGTGATCCTTCTGGGGAATCACCCTCACTAGCATTTACTTAAACAATTATCAACAAGAATAATGTGAAACTATATTAAACAGTTGAGAAAAAACAAATAATATGTTATTTTGGATTTGCTTCAAAATGATAGTGGGGGAAAGGCATAAATGAACTGGTCTTAAGTGCACATTATTGAAGCAGGTGGATCAGTACATCTGTCTGCTTTTGTTCATGCTTAAAATTTTCCACAACAGAAGACAGAAAATGATAAAACATAATTATAGAAATATATAGTTTTAGAAAATGAGCATATCTTAGGGCTACATTGATGTTAAGAATAAATAGATTTTCCCCTTCAATCCAAAGTATTGATACTATCAATCTAGAGAAGTAGATTTTTAATAAAAAGGAATTAATCTGTGAGGTTATATGCTAGCTGATGGTTCTTGGCAATGATGAGAAAACCAGGTTAATTTGCAGTAGGTAGCTACTGGTTGGGAAATAGTTTTATCTCTATAAACTATTCATATTAATATACCTAAGTGAGTAGAGCTACAACCATCATCTGATTATCTTTAATGTTAACAGAATATGTGGAAAGACTTAATACATTATAGGTTTGCCTTCAAACTCAACTAAATGTAAATATGTAATCTACATATATCTAAGAGGTAATTATGTTTTTTTAATTTGGCATTTTTGTGAATACTGGTTCAAGTAGGGCAGTAAAATACACATAAGCTCATGGGTTTTATACATGGAATTCAATGAACTTTACATGAAACTGAAGCTGCTGAACAGCCATATTGGAATGCCCTTTCAGATTTTGGATTTATAGAGTCTTCTACACTCTTTACTCCTGAAGATCAGCATGAAGATGCAGTCAGATGCCTGGAGCACAGGATTCAACTGGGATCACACTTTTGATCTTGGTTTCACTGGCAATGTGAAACCAAGTGGATGAGGTTGGGCAAATGCTCAAAGTTGTGCAAAGTTGTATGCCCTCATGCTAATTTTGCACAAACTTGTTAAATTTTACCTGCTTAATCTGCTCTTGCCTAACACCACAAGAAATTTACTGAAAGAAATTCTAGGTTGAAAAATATTAAATGAAAAAGAGAAATATCAAGGTAAAATGACTGAAATTTCAAGGATATCTTGTGATCTAAAAAGCAGATATTCTTTAAAGTTACTTAGAGTCCATAGGATGTAATGTAACCAGTACTGTTTTATAACCAGGCTGACATAGGTTTCAACTCTCACATCATCTACTCGTTTTTATAATTTGGGGCAAACTGCTTATTAGCTTCTTTGCCTGAATTTCACCAACTTTAAAATGGCCATGTCAAATATGTCATGAGGATTAAGTGAGAGCACCAGAACTAACACTCAGTGTGGGCTGACTATGTGCAGACACTATCCAAAGCACTACACAAACAGAGCTCATCTAATCTTCAAAACCTCCTGATGATGCAACTACTATTATCTACATTCTTCCAGACGAGGACATTCAGGCAAAGAGTTGAGTAACCTGTTCAACAGTACCAGTAGAATGAAAATCTGAACTTGGTTGCTTAGTATCCAAAGCCCACATCTTTGATCACTCCACGTAACCTTGGACACAGTAGCAGCTCAGGAAACATTTGTTCTTTCATTTTTGCAGGCCTATAGGTAATTACTTATTTTATAGATGGAGAATCCAAGTATATATTTAAAATAAAGCTTGAGGCTGGGCATGGTGGCTGACACCTGTAATCCCAGCACTTTGGGAGGCTAAGGCGGGCGGATAACCTGAGGTCAGGAGTTTAAGACTAGCCTGGCCAACATAGTAAAACCCCATCTCTGCTAAAAATACAAAAATTAACCAGGTGTGGTGGTGCATGCCTGTAGTCCCAGCTACTCGGGAGGCTGAGGCAGGAGAATCACTTGAACCTGGGAGGTGGAGGTTGCAGTGAGCTGAGATTGTGCCACTGCATTCCAGCCTGGGTGATAGAGTGAGACTCCATCTTAACAAACAACTCACTTTACTCTAACGGTAGTGAAAGCCTTCCCTATTGTTATTTTTAAAAATCATTACTATCTAAGCTTATATGTAACTATAAGTGGAAATGTCCAAGCAATTTATGACAAAGCTGACAATTTCTTATTTGGAGTTACCTAGTTTAGAATATCAAGTTTTCCAAAAGGGTGTTTTACAAAAAGAACTTACTAAACTAGATAAAATAACATCCTCTCTTTCCAGCACCAATAAAAGTTATGAAACAACCTCTATCGAAAGTAGAATATTTTGAATGATGTGAGTAAACAAACATCAATTTTTAACATTTCCTTCCAACATTAAGAAAAATATGGAGAAGGCAATTTCTTGTTAGGAATAACTGAGTTATTTTAGAGGATATGTATATCACTTCTATGCTAATGAACAATATTTAAAATTAATAGAATTATGTTAATGTTATAGAAAAGCAGATATAGTCAAAATTTTAACTACTTCTCAAAGGATTAAATAAGAGGGAATATATACAATATTAAACTTGAATTATCCACTAATAGTAAGATGCTTTGGTACATTTAAAAATATTAAAAATTACTTGTGTGTAGGTGTCAAAATGTATGACACTCCAAGCAATGGGCATGTGGTGTCTCATCAGTTGTCACAAGAACCAAACAGCTGCCTGTCATTAACCCTAGGTGTTGTGAGATTTACTGAAAACTTTTACCAAATCTTCACTTCACTGAAATAAATTCCCTGTTGAAAAATATTTAAATGATGTTATTCGACTTCAAAGTATATTGAAAATGTGGCTTCGTCACCAAATACATGAGTAATATGAAAATAAAAATGGAATGACCTATAAATTCTCAATGTTTTCTAAAGTTACCAACATTAAAGGAACATATTTCCTGAAATTTCATTTGCCCACCAACTCATGATGAATTATAGAAATATCAAAATAAATCTGCACTATCCAAGATGAAAATATAAATTCACAAAGGGGAGGAATTTTAAGGGAAAACCAACAAAAAACTCATAAAGTAGTGAAATTAAACCCATAAAATGCTATCTTTAATGATGCCAAAATTAAATATACTAAAGTTAACTCTAGTGCTTGGTAGCATAGTTTTCTAACATTTGGTGCAGATTTTAAAAATGTTCACCTCATAGCCTGCATACAGACTTATTAGAATAATCGTAAGAAACACAGAAGAAAATTTCCACTGCTTGGGTATGTTTCAGTAGCCTCTTTTGGTAGCTCTGTAAAGTACATAAGTAGCAGCAGAAGGTGGCAGTACTGAGCTAGAAAAACCTCAGACGGCTTCAGGAGCTGTAGCTGAAACCTGAGGTAGTCCAAAGCCCACACTCTGGAATTGATCATTAGACTTTATTATAGATAAACAATGTAAAACTCTGGCAAACCTAATCTATAAACTACATGTTTCTCCATCAAAAATCAGGAATATTCAATAGATTTCAAGAAATATCTACTTTACAGCATTGTTACCCTAACTGCTCAGCAATATTTTATTTATATATATATATTTATATAGAAGAGAGTGAAATGTGTCTTACAAAACAATAAAATGCAAACCTTTTATAGGGATCAATGAGGCAGAAAGTTCCATAGAGCTTACCATTCATCAGGAGAGCAGCCATAATCCTCAGGTTCAGGGACATGGCTTCAGAAAGCAAGAAGAGAGGCAGAAAGAGAGGAAAAATAATCACAGAAAGGCTGGAAACATAAAACCACGAAGAAGGGAAGTATAAAAAGATGGATCACTGAAAAGTTAACAAAATGAACTTTTAGTTGAATCTGAAAGAATGGCAGTTAGTACAGCAAATAGAATATAATGATTCATGGTAGCTAAGCAGGTTTACGAAGTTATCCTGTAACTGTATAGCCAGTTTGCCTCTTCACCACAACATTTACTGATTTTATCCACAAAATTCATAATTCAGTAGGAATTATTTCAACTTAGCAGTTGAAATGTTAAAGCCAATGGAAAATTAATCATATGTGTTATATAATCAGAATAAAGTGTTTTAAGGTAACAAACATGCTAATATCTTGAAACAAATTATCACACTAATAAAATTTGTCAAATACATTTTAGAAGTAACTTTGGCTACCATGAGATGATGGTTACTTCAACAGGTACATTAAAGTAAAAGTTACCTGCATTTCTATAATTAAATGGAACCTTAGTTTAAGAATTTAAATGATATTAAAAAATTTTCACCTAAACTGCAATTCACTCATTAAAACACTCTTTATTTCAAACAGGAAACATATTCATCAATATCTTCTTTAATTTCATCCATTCGCTCATCTGAACACTAGGAAAGTCTGATAGATGTACTTCATTTCAGCCAGTCATGTATTCAATTGGAAGGGGCCCATAATACATGACAGACCAGATTTTTTTATTTTCCATTTCTTTCATAATATAATCATATACTTTTCCTGTAAATTTATTAGACATGGAGTTTTAAAATGCAGAGTTCAGTACAAATGAAAAGTCACTGTTATTTTTGACGAATATACAATAAACTTTGTTAAAAACTCATGGGATCCTTTCACTTCCTAAAAGTTCAATCTTTCATCAACCCAGCCAAGGCAGGGACTTCATCATTCCAAGGCACCTCTTCCACTACCAAAACATTAATTTGCTTCCAGTGCAGTATCCACTATATCACTCCAATCACAATGGAGGTGGTCCCTTTTAACTCACGATTCTCTCTCCTACCAAACGGCTTTTGTGCCTGCTTAAGAAGAAGGGCTAATCAAGCCCTTTGTGGGCTGGACTCCAAGAGAAGGAGTTGGCATGCTGCAAAGCTCTGTGGAAACTGGCTGCAACTCCATGTTTAAAGCAATCACTTCAGATCAACCTCAAGGCTTGGACCCTAGCCCATGGACTGTGCCAGGGAAGGGCCTGGTACTAACCAAGCAACACTGTGCATGGTCCTGTCAAGCTGCACTAGCCCCAATCTCATACCAGGACAGGGGATAAAGTTTCCCAAGTCATGCAGCTTAAAAGCTCCAGAGCTCAAGTGCCAGAGACCCTCTTCACAACTCTGGCGCAGCCCTGGAAGAATGCTGAGCACTACCTAGAGCCCGATGAGCAGTAGGTGGCCTGCATACCTGCCACTGATCCTATATGCAAGTTTCCCTGTTATTGCTGCTCCAGAAGCTCTGGTGTCTACGTGGTATCTGGCTTTTTGCCTTTGTATGTGCCAGTGCTATAATATCTACCTGGTAAGTTCTTCACTTAATCAAATTCATTCTTAGATCTCAACTCCAGAATCACTTTCTTAGGGCATATTTCCTTGCCTTCCCTGTTTAGATCAAAACACCCATTATAGCCTCACATAGACCTCTATACTGTGTTAGAACTTTATATTTGTCTGTATGATTACTTAATTAGCATCCACTAAGTGCCAATTAGACTATACACTTTAGGCAGGAGGAAATCATGTGAACTTTTGCCTTTTTTACCTGCATTATCTATCAAAGTGTCACATACATCAACACTTGAGATATGAAGATAAATAAATGAATGGAGTTGACTAGAATTTATCACAAGTCATGGTGAGCAGTAAGACAAACATGGTTATAACAAGATCTTGGGCAACAGTATTATGATAATCGTGAAATTTCTCGTGGTGAGTCTCTTCTTGGGGTTAAAGAAGTAGCCGATCCTTCCAGCAAATATATAGCTAAACCAAATACTGTCAAGTAAAGTTATTCACACAGTATATTCATATATAAAGATTGCTTTTAAAAACTTATTTTTCATTTAAAGGGAAATGCAAATGATGTTTTTAATACGAATGAAATGCCTTGTCCACACAAAAAAGCATTTTGTTTGCTTAACAGAATTTCTTTTTATAGACTGTATCTTGTTAAGCCTCATCCAACTTATTCTAAAAGGTCTAAATTTTTTTTTTTTTTTTTAACAAAGATGGCACTTAGGACTGTATCCCAGAATCTTCACTCTATTGAGATTTGTGGCCATTGAACAGAGAAACTGCTTACCTATTCCGGGTATTCAAGTAACTATTATAAAACTGACTTATTCCTTACAGAAAGCAATTAGCTGAAATGATACTTTAATAACTAATGTTTACAGTAAAATGTCTGGTTTGTCATAAGTTAAATTTACAAATGATATCACAATTCACTTACATTTTACTGTAATTGTCCCATAAAAAGATCTAATGAAATAATCTAATAATTTTACAGTGCATTCCTAACTAAAAGTTGATTTCTACAAGATAATCATCATTGGCAACTATGTACAAATCTATTTTATTGCCCATCATGAATCCAATTTAGGGCAAAGGTTCAGGGAAATGAAAGAAATTTATTAAAATTAAATTCTGATGCACGGTTTTAAGTGTTAATTATAATTTTCTTACAAACATGGAATACCCAGAACTAGCTAGGAATTATACTATTAGGAAACTTCAAGCCTTATTCTTCTGATAAGACACAACAGAACTCACTTGAACCCTATCTGGGGTGAAACTGAGCTGTACCTGATGTTTTGGCAACACTGAGGCAAAATCAGCTCTCCACTTGTAACCCCAAAGGCTTTTGTCAGGATATGAAATTTTGTGTTACTCTCTGGTTTTGCCACCTCCCTAGGGGGATAAACACCTTGCTTTCTTCCACTGGGGTTAAAAGTGCTCATACATAATAGTTCCCATATTAAGCAGTTGTTAAATGCTGCTCTGGGGAAAATAAGATAGCAAAGCCAGGTCATTTCCCCCATCTGGATTCCCATAATCCAAGAGTGCCCAGAGGAAATCTACACAGAAAAGTGCTCGACAGTAATTACTCTCTCTCACCCCTTCACATCTAACCATGGAGACTGGCTGTAATTATGTAACAGTGTTATTTTCCCTGCTGTAAACATGTGGTCAAGTCAGAAGTCACGGTTTCTCCAAAACTTTCAGACATCAACAACTCTCTACGATGCTAACAGTCCAATAATCCACCAGGATGTGTTTGGGAGGGAACACTGATAAAAACTCAAGGTTAAGGATGCCTAAAAGCACATACACAAACACGATCACTGGAAGCAGTTTAACTAGCTTTACTCTACATGGCTTCTGGTATCCTTGAAAATATGATACCATACATAACTAAAAAGGAAACAGATTTTGGCTTATACAGTTAAAATTTGCAAACAAATAAACTTCTGTTTATTTCTAAACATTATGTTAGATTTCGTATCTGGAAAAGGACCTTAGAAATGGTTTGGTCTCACTATCCACATCTTAAAAAGTAGGGAATATCTGAAAATAGATTTTCTAGGATTACATGGTAAATTCTAGACAAAGCCAGAACTCATGGCTTCTGACTGTATCTCAGGATTAAGAAATATTATTTCTTCAAGAAGAAATTCACTTCACTGGCAATTTAATCTCAATGATGACAATACTGAGCTCAGACCCACCCTATGACAGTTGTTAATGATGACATTGTCAACAGACACAGATGGGCACTGTTCTTTAGAACTACTGCCTAGGAGTGTTTAAGGACCTCTTCCAAGAATAAGAAAAAACCTGATAAAATGTGGAAGAAAACAGAGGCTAGATCTGATTTTAGCTTTCTGTTCTGATAATTTCACAATCAATAATTACTAATTTGATGAACCTGCTTATTGAATTATAAAATCACACAAAGTAAAAAACAATGCCAATTATTAAACAGGTCATTGTGGAAATACTAGTTATGAATGAATACAGAATTTGTGTAAAAAAATCATCATAAATCTGAGAACTCTAGAATTGCAATAGGCTTTCCTTTTCTCCTCTGGGATGATTGTGGGTAGAATATATAAGTACAAGATGTCAAAAAGTGTGGCTGCAACTCTCCTGCTCCAGTAGCAATTTGTTGGGAGGAGGGTGGAGGAGCCAGGTGAGCCTCTTACATCTAAGGAAATTAGGACATCTTCAGATAAAGAAGAAAGATGAAAAACAGCATCCAGCCCGGGAAGCAGTAAGTATGCTTCTTAAATCAACAGGCTGTCTTTACAGTGTGAAAAAGCCACTCAACTGCCTTTTTAACCTCGTTTATACATATAGTTTATAGTCATTTTTAGTCATGCTCTCGTAACGCAAAGAACAAGGATATCTAGGAATAACCATATACTTTTGGGATTTTTCATGAAATGTTTACTTATTTATAATTTTAACTAAGGCATTTTCAAAATGTAACACTCTTTGTCACTGGCTTACTGCTCAGAGTGAGTGGGGAAGAGTGGGTGCAAGCCAGAAAACCTAGAAGCAAGTGTCCATGCTTGTATGAGTAGGAGGCTGATATTTACTAGTCTCACTTCTAGGTAGATAAGGATAATTGGCAAGTTTGACAATAGGCCAATGTCAACCAGCCAGGAGAGTGTTTCACCTTTTGATGTCTTTTCTAGGAAATGTAGAAATTAATTTTCTCACATTACCCTATAAAATATTTTAAAGAGAAGGCTATGGAACAGCTTGTAAGCATACCTGGAAGTAAGAAATAAAGTAAATGGGTGCTCAACAAGCAATTCTAAAGAAATTAACAGCCTGATAAAAGTTTCTGATATTAATTATCCTCCAGATTCAAGAGTTTCACGTCTCTACCTCCTTTCCATCATCAGAATTTTAGATTGCTCTATGACTGCAAAAAGGAGAGATGATAGAAGAAAAAAAAGTATCAAAAGGGATAACTGTCACTATTTTAACTTGAAAACTGCTCAAGTCCTGATTATTTGTCCTTACCAGATCCAAGCTATACTCTAGTTTATAGTAGTGTAAAAGGAAATATATTTGTTCCTTATTACCAGGGCAAGAGAGAGACTTTCAGCAACACTAAACACTGAAAATACCATTGGGCAGAGCACCTGCCTCATGTCATCCCAAATGAAAACAATGCTAAACTAGAAACGCGAAATATACATGTGTCCTAAAATTATAACAGCTGCTTTTTAGACTAAAAAAAACCAAACAACCCTATACCCTCCCCTAATAAGAACTCCCAAATGTACCAAACTGTTAGCACTAATTAAACATGTATTTCATATCCTAATTAAAGGAAAAAACTCACCCATAAGCAACTCCCGCTATGGTGCACTTCTTAAACTGCATTACATTGCATGTCAGAGTACCAGTTTTGTCAGAAAATATGTATTTAACCTAAAAAAGTTTAAAATTTCTCATTAATATTTTGAAAGTCTTTATGCCAGTCTTTTACAGAGAAACCCCTCATGCTTTTTATTAACATTGCAGGGGCACAATGAATATTACTAAGGGACTATTTTCTGACCATTTATCAAGGAATATATTCAGCTTTTTAAAAAGTATTTTACAAATGAATCTTTTCACATATGAATATTAAAGACTATCACCATACTAGAAAACTATACAGACATATGCCTTAGTATGGTCTGAATTTCCACTAGAAAGTGCCACTACCACTACTTAACATTTACAGAGCACTGAAACAGCTATCAGCATTTCTCAATGCAACAGGCAATTGTAGAATTTGTAATAGCTTGTGCAATTAACTTCATGCAACATCTGAATTGGTAAGAAATAATTCTGGACTAGATGCTATTTGTAAAGCGTAAGTTGGAATATGGCAACAATACAAAAAAAGAAAAACCTAGAATATGTCAATGGATTACAAATATACACATATGTGAATACAGTATGAATTATAAATCTAACATTCCTATTGACTAGACTCACATAGCTTCGTTGATGAACTTTTCCTCCCTTCCTGGTTGAAAGGTATGAACAATTCTAAAACTACGTTTATAACTTGAAAATAGCTAATATGTTGCAAACTAGCTTGACTATATACCGAGGGACATCTCGAAGCTCTTGGAGTGCTTTACCTTGAGAGCAAAATCTCCTTGAGACAGTGTTTTTAAAAACTGATTTACTAAAAATGAGAATTGTTCATCATGCACTAACAAATATATTATTCAAATAGTGGAAAATTAAAAGCTGTCCATCTGCAGTTATCATATATGGCAGATACCACACCAAATCTAACTTTTTAATTCAACACATAATCAACAATAAATTGAGTTTACCTGGCCAAGTTCCTCATTCAGATTAGATGTTCGAGCCATAGCAGCAGTGTCTGTGGGTTCATAGTGCATGTCAAGATCCTTTAAAAAAATTAAGTAAATCATTGAATACAACTGGTAATAAGGAATTGGGTGAAACTTTAAAAGAAAACAATTAGTATATTCGTACTTCAATAAGTCACTGTTTGATGAACTATATGTAGGCATTAATTTCCTGTTATTCCTATACCATTTAATTCAATTTTTCTGAAAAGTATTCAATATAGACTATTATATTCCACAGTAAGGGCAGAACAGTATGGTAGTTAGAGCCTGTCTATGAATCATGCAATCTAGGTTTACTATCATTCCACCATTTTCTATATAAATGACCTATTATAAGGATTAAAAGATACCACACAAAGTGCTTCCTACTGTGTCCGACACAAGGCAGGTATTTAGTAATGTGAGCTAGAACTCAGCAACTAAACACTGCTCAAATAATTAGGTCTTCAAACCCCTGGAAAAAGTACCCAAGAGATTCTATCTGGTTGTACTTTCTGGGCCAAGAAAGAAAAACAAAATGCACTTCTCAAAAGATAAAAATGTCACGCCTATAATCCCAGCACTTTGGGAGGCTGAGATGGGTGGATCAAGAGGTCAGGAAATCGAGACCATCCTGGCTAACACGGTGAAACCCTGTCTCTACTAAAAAAAATACAAAAAAATCAGCCGGGAGTGGTGGCAGGCGCCTGCAGTCCCAGCTACTGCGGAGGCTGAGGCAGGAGAATGGCGTGAACCCGGGTGGCAAAGCTTGCAGTGAGCCTAGATTGCGCCACTGCACTCCAGCCTGGGTGACAGAGCGAGACGCCATCTCAAAAAAAAAAAAAAAAAAAAAAAAAAAAAAAAAGAGCATAGTTTTTTACTTATTTGTACTTGCCTTGTGTCCAGTAATCATGAGACTTGACTATATTATCCTACGAAATTAACATTTTCTATATTAGACTATTTTATTAACAAATCAGGGTTGTAGTTCACAAATTTTCATGTCAAATGAAAAGGCCAAAATTCAAAGCCCATCTCTCCCATGTCTGTGTTCTGAACTGATCAACATCACTTCTGAAATAGGTTATTGAGTTTTATGTGCCATGTGTTAAGAGAGAGATTAACCAACTGGGCCTTTGTTCAGAAGAGAAAGTGATCAGAATAGAGATTAATCTGGAAATCACATGAACTGAAGGACAACAGAAGGCGGGGAACGTTTAATTAGAAAGGAAAAGATAGGATAGAATTGGCATGATAGCTGAGTTCAGATATTTTGCAAGACTATCATTCAGAAACAAGATTAAGCATTTTCATAATAGATCCATTGGGAAGAACCAGAATCAAAGGAAGACAGTTATAATCTCATTTTCACACAAAAAAGTTGCTTTGTAAAAGAAGGCTGGAAAGTCAGTGTTCTATCTGTCAGATGTTATAAAATCTCTGTATATTAGAAAGGTGGTTGAAAGCATAAGCCTGCTGGGTTCATCCAATACTAAAATTATATAATTCTTTGAAAGATATTATTTTTGAAAATCAAAACAACAAAGTGATTATCCAGCTTACTTATGTGATTCTCACAATGAGTTACCCTATTATTGCTATAAGAAACTTCAATAAGTCTTACTTATATTTGTACATATCCTATTACGTAATTTTTCAGCCATATATCTCCTGCATGAAGTGAGCTACACCTGCAGCTCATTTTAGATTTCTAAATCACACTGATTTCTTACCAATGAATTAAGAGATTGACAGTTTAGGTAGATAATTCACTACAAGAAGATAATGAGCAGTTACAAAAGTATCAGTTATATTTTTCAAAATCCTAATATTGTTCATATTGAAAGACTTTACAATGATTGAAAAAGAAAGAAACATCAAAAATAACACAAAGTTTCTCAAAATAAAAGAAAAATTAAATTTTCTGGCAGATTAGGCCCACAGATTTAATGTATATTAATTTTAACTTTAATAAAAATAAAACTAAGACCACATTTAAAAACATTTAGAAAGTAGATGTCCAACATTTTTCTAATATTTAACAATATTCAAGAGAAAAATTATGAAGAAAAATTCAAGTGAAGCTAAAATTGTTTACAGTGTAGAAAATAACATGATATAACATGATAATCTGGTTGATATCAGTAAGAATTACAGTATTATTTGTATAGTGCTTGATTATTTTCAAAGCTCTTTGCTAAGTCAAGAGATTCCTTAGCCCATAAAACCACTGTAAGATGTAGGTAAGGCATATTATCCCTATGATTGTGTTCAAGAAAATAAGTTTCAAAATAAGTGACTTGAGAAAGTTGATACACCTAGTAAATTATAATACTAGAAACATAATTCAGATACTTAACTCCAAACTCATGGTTCTCCATCTCCCATGACCACCACAGGTTTCCTGAACTAGAGACCCATTTTCCCTACAATGTCTGGCCTGTAAACTTGTGTGATTCTGAGATGAGGAACTTTGCAACAAATTAGGTTCAAAAATCTGATACTGTGGTCAAGAAACGGTAGATATAATTAAAACCTTTTTTCTCCTGAGATATCAAAACATCCTAAGGACAAAATTATTTTGTAGGGTGATAACAATCATAATTCATATTTACCCAATTTATGAAGTATGCCTGGGTAAATTTCACAACTTCTAATGTAACCAATAAGCTGATAGGAATAAGATTGTTGAAAAGGATGATGAAGGTCAAGAAATTCAGTCCAAAATTACTAGCGCCACCATCTGTTGGGAGAGGCAGGAAGAATGTCATTTACAGTTTTATATTTTATTTGCATTGACCCCAAATTAGCATAATACAAGTTTTCCATACTACGCAGCTTATTTGATAATTTGGGAGGAACACTTTGCTGATAATCTATCCTAATTCTCAAGTACATCCTTCAAGATAGAATTGCATTGTGTTCAATATGTTGTTAATCCAGGTAAGAGCTGTATAAAAGTACTAAGACAGTGAAAGGACTGTCAAATATTGCAAACCCTCTTCCAAACACAAAGTTTAGAGACATCAGGGATAGCACTGAGGGTTTATAAATATAAAATCTCAATTGGGTAGAATCACTTTTATATAAATTCTTAAGAGTATTTCCAATTTAAAGCATACTTTAAAAGCAAACAAGACAGCAGCAGCAAAAACAATCCAAACTATATGAGTAATATTCAGTCCTAGGTAAATTATTCTCCTAGGTACATTATACTCTTCTTCCTCAATAATGAAAATAAAACTGCTATACCAGATACAATTGTAAAGTATACAAAGAAACAGACTGATGGTAGTAACAGTTCTGATACTGAAATAATAAATCAGTAACTATAAAAACAACTTGGAATTGCTGCAAAGATAAATCAATATAATAAAAAAATTTTAAAAATACCAGTTTTTGCTATATGATTGTACTAGAATTTGCTTTCACACTTCTGGAAGTTAAGTCTTTATTGGCTAAGTACTCATGAAATGAAAATGTAAACTCATTTCACAGAAATATCCAGGGGTGGTACATTAATATCACAATAATAAAAGGATAAATGCTCTAAAGGAAAACTATTTACTAGCACCTTCTCTAAGATAACATTTAATATAGGACTTACCACATTACTGAGTTCAAATGAAAATACATTTGGTTTAAACATTTTTAAACCATATAAACCACTTTTTGGTACTTTTATTTAAATAAAATATAAACAAAGTATATTTTATTTAAGATAAAATATATTTAAATATTTATATTATTTAAATATATTTAAAATATTTTATATATTTATAAATATATACAATACATATTTAAATATATATGTTTTGTTATATCCACACATGGTCAATCTACTTTCTTTACCATATAGTTAACCACCTATGTTAAAAATATTTTTAAGGAATAGTTTTCGTTGATATATATAATAAATGACTATACTTAGTGAACATTTTATACCACTATAGAGTGCTCATTATGTTTTTAAGGATTCTGAAATTTTAGGATTCCCAAATTTTACTTACACTTGCTAGAAATCTCACTGAAAAATAAAGATCAAATGTCCAGCTATCTTGGCAACAAGGTCTTTTTAGAAACAATACGAAATAAAGTAAATCAAGATCAATTGTGAAACAAATACATGTCTTAATCTAAAAAAGTGCAGTAAGCACTTTATTGCTTACAGTTCAGATTGAGATACCAGTCTTTTCCAGAATGCCTTCGATTCCAAATGGCTGAGCCCACAGAACAGACAAGAGACATGGCAATTAAGATACAAAATAAAATCAAAATTTGTACATTTGTAATCCGTTCCACATTTGAGAGCTTAAGTGGTGGACTTGTTGAATTCTGTAAAAAGAAACAAGATGAGTAATAAAAAATGTACACCAATGATTTAGCAATCTATACTTAGTATTCTGTTGAGGATGACAAAGTCACAACTCAGTATCTAGATGTGGGTGGATACGTGAAAATTATGTGAAACCCATGACAAATGTAATAAGGTGACAATGGTTAACCACCTTTTTTTCAAGGCCACTACACCACCCAGGCCTTTTTCTAGGAAGTAAACTATAAGAAAGAAGAGAACGAAATTACATTCCTTTTGCAAAAATAGCTTTTGCATTGTGGCAGGTAAGATGAATAATGCATTACTTGGCTATGTAAGCAAACAGGGTAGTCTAGAAACATTTAGTTAGTGTTTCCGTTCAGGAAGACAGGCAGACAAGGCAGCCCATGCTCCCGCAAACAGGCACCTGGAAATTTGAACATAGGAAGGCAACATTTAAAGGATCTCCGGCTTTCAAATTTCTGGTGGCATTTAGCAATTGTTTTACTGAACGCAGCGACAATTTAAGTAGTCCTGGCTATAAAGAATAACAGAGGCAAGTTGCCTCAGTTGTATATGATGATTCAAATGGTTATGTAGACCTGTGCTAACCAAAAAATCCATAGAACAGAAAATTAAATGTCAGAATGAATATGAAATGAAGATTTATAGAATTTATAAAATGGCTAGTGGTGGAATCACTAACAGCAATCTTGCTTGCCTATTGATAATACCTTCATGCCTGTACAAGGTACAAAGGTATTAGCTCTGAGAGCAGATTTTCATTTAGTTTCTTAAAACTGTTTTCCACACCCATCTGACTATTGAATATTGATGGTATAACACAGGGACGGAGCAACTGTAGGCAGGTGTGAAGATCAATGCAAGAATTAAAGCTGATGGCAAAAACAGCCTTACATATAAATGCTACGAAAAATGGTCGTTTGATTCAAATTTCTAAAAAATTTTATTAAAAGATAGAAATTTAAAAATTTGACTATTGCATTAAAATAAAATTACAAGACAAATATTTTAATGCAGATCACTTATCATGACATGGACAACTTGTAATAATCACTATAATAGTTAGTAAATGCTGCCATAGACCCATACACAAAATTCTTGAGAGTTCATGCATAATCCCTGGTGAACCTTCCAGTATTCCCGTGTGCAGTTAGCCATTCTTTTTTTATTTTTTTTTGAGACGGAGTCTTGCTCTGTTGCCCAGGCTGGAGTACAGTGGCAGGATCTCGGCTCACTGCAAGCTCCGCCTCCTGGATTCACGCCATCCTCCTGCCTCAGCCTCCCGAGTAGCTGGGATTACAGGTGTCCACTACCACGCCTGGCTAATTTTTTGTATTTTCAGTAGAGACGGGCTTTCACCATGTTAGCCAGCATGATCTTGATCTCCTGACCTTGTGATCCGCCCGCCTTGGCCTCCCAAAGTGCTGGGATTACAGGCGTGAGCCACCGCGCCCAGCCCAAGCCATTCTTATAGGGAGGTAATTTCAAGGTCCCACTCACAGGAGTACCAGATTCTGAACATATAGGGTTGGATCAGGAGTCTGTGACAGATGGTCTCCTATGTTTGGGACCACTGCACTGAGATCTGTAAATCATACACTCACAAAAGCCTTAGGTCCAAAAGGTTTCATAGAGAAAAATTTCACCTGCATCAGCTTGGTGTCATGTCCAGTGTAGACAACTATTCCATGAACCCACTGTGTATTTCTCAACTGAGCTCCTCGAAGAAGAATCTGATCTGCTCCCAGTGGAACGGTGCTAGGACAGATTACGTTGACATTAGAAACAGTATTTTCTAAAATGCTTAAGAACTCTAGTTACCATATAGTTACAAAAGTACCCATTATTAAAATAACCCTTCTCATATTTATTTCTGGAAAGTAATTTCCCCCCAATACAAATAATTTTCTTAAACAGCAACAACACAAGTATTTACATTGTTTTTCCTTAACACCAACCAGTCATTTTCTGTAACTTCACTATCTGGTATGGACTGCACTCTGTCCCTCCACTATTCACATGTTGAAGTTCTTACCCCCAATGTAATGGCATTTGGAAATGACCCTTCGGGAGCTAATGTGATTTAGAAGAGGTCATGAGGGTTGGGTCCTCATGAAGGGATTAATGCCCTTATAAAAAGACACTCGAGGAGTTTACTCTTGTCCTTGTGAGGACACAGCAAGAAGGGGCCTTTTGCCAGCCAGGAAGATGACCCTCACCAGAACCCAATCATGCAGGTACTCTGATCTCAGATGTTTAGCCTTTGGAAATGTGAGAAAAATAAATTTCCATCACTAAAGCCACCTAGTCTATGGTGTTTTGTTAGGGCAGCCTGAGCAAGCTAATACATTAACCAAAATAATAGGTAATGTTTTGGAATTCAGAGGCTAATTTACACAACTATTTATAACTTTTCCTAAATAAGTCCATTTAGATTTCTAAAAGTGTTAGGAAGTGATGGGGATAAGGAATCTGTCTACCCACCTCAGCCTCACCACACACACACACCACATACACTCACCCCCCCCACACTCTCTCTCTACCCCCCCACCCAAATTAAAAATAGCTTTGTACGTAATAAAGGTGCAAAAAAATTCCTAAGATAAATACACAGATCTCACCACTTATTTGCATTGCCAGCCCTGACCCCCTACAGACAAGTCCCTGTACTTAAAACCTCTAGAACATTCATTTTTATAGTATTTGAAGATTGGTTTCCCAAGAATTGTGAATAAATTTCCAATGAATAGTAAGCATTTTGGAGCTGTTCATTCCTTATCATTTAAGACACATTTTTCATGAATAAGGTCCCAGTTGGTATTTTTGTGGATTTTTCACAAGGCTACCCACTATGGTAGGTTACTGGGTGATACAACTCACACAGGGACATAAGAAGGAACAAAGCCACCACAATACTAGAGTTCTTGAGGAAAATGTAATTTTTGTATTAACACATTAATATGTATTAATTATGTATTAATACATATTAACACATTAATATGTATTAATATGTATTAATACATAATTAATACATTAATATGTATTAATACATAAATTTTGTATAAAATTTATGTATTAACATAAATTTTAATGGGTCATGGATTACTACTACCAAGTCTTCATTTTAATAAGAGAAAAAAGGTCAAATATAAAGAAAAATATATTTAAAAATTCTGGAAAAAGAAGGAAACAATTCCACAAGAAAAGTCGACAGACAACACAGAACTTCTTTGTAAGTGGAGGCAAAGCGAGGCTGAGGTCTTCATTTCTGGTGAGCTGCTCTGGCCCAGCAGGCTTGGAAGGCTAGTAGCAGCTTGGGCCTTGGACATTCAGGAACTACACAAATTCTACTGACACAGGTAAAATCAATCCAGATGGGTAGGTAACAATAGCACTTGAATGAATCCTTAGGAAATACTGTATTCCAATTTAGAGAAAGAACAAAACAACTGCAACTCTCATTCTTTATGTACAATAGCATGCCTTTAGGACCTGTCTGGAAGGAAACCCCTCTGGTATATATCTCAAGATTAAGGGTGCATTTCAGAGTTGAAAGGGGCCTTGGGCCTAAAGTGGGTTTCCAATAACTTCTTGGGAAGCTGCACTATGCTCTGGGACACACATGTGACAACTGTTCCTTACCCAGCCGATGGGGTATAATATGGCAACTGTCACCTCAGCAGTGGTGGTGTGGATTGACCGGAATTAGACACAAACTCTTCAAAAGCAAAACATACCACTTTTCAATTACAAGGACTCAAGAAGAATTAGTTTTCATCATAGCTGGTGTTCCAAGGCTTCTGGCATTAGACTATGACCCTCATCCTTAAAAGCAACAAAGTATACTCATTCCAAAGGGTCTCCAAGAGCTTTGGGTAATCACTGTAAACCCCAAAAGTGCCACAGATACAAAGGTCTTGAAAATCTGTTTCTATCTTTCACATGAAATACAGCATATTATATAAATTCTCTTTGTACCTTGAATCTTGGCACCATCATACAAAGTTTCTCCTTCACAGCATAGATTTGCTCAGCAACAATTTGACAGAAAACTGTTAAGACATGGAAGCTGGCCAGTTAGGAATGTCAGACTATAGAAACAATACTGGTATAAATGGCCAAATCGATCATGAGTCTTTAACCATATGTTCATGGAACGATCACTCTGTGAAAATTTTAGAACAACATATAATTACTTCACGGATTACAGGAAAGCTTTTGGAGGATCTGAATGAGGATGACAGTTCAGGGTATACTTCAAATGTCCTTTAGAATTCAAACACTCTAATAATGCAATTACAAAATAATGAAAACACCAAAAACATTCTCTCAGGCTGCTGAGTTCAACTAGTATATTTAGCCAACATTTAGTTGGCCACTACAATGCCTGGGAGATAAGGTATACCATAAAGTAGGGGAAGCAGGGAAAGAAGGGAATGGAGGAGGAGAAAAGAGGGGAGAAGGGAAGCAGGAAAGACTTCACCTTTTCTGCCAGTTTCTGCCTCATTTCTTTGCTCTCTTTGCAACAAAACTCTTTGAAGAAGAAGGCTATACTTGCTATTTTCAACTCTTCTTCCATTTTCTCAAACTCACTATCATCAGGCACCTGTTCTAATCAATTTCAATGATCTCCACTTGCTAAACGTAAATATGTTAGTGGTCAGTCTCATTGTACTTGACCATCAGCAATGTCAGACTCAGTTTTGGTCCCCCTGCTTTGGTACAGTTTCTTCACTCTCTCGGTTACCATCCTATAAACTTGGTGTCCATCTCTTTCACTAGTGCCTTTGCCTTTCCCAACATAACGTTGAAGGGTCTCAGGATAGCTCTTGGGTCTCTTCAGTTTTCTGTCTATACCCTTTCATTCTCAGTGATTTCTTCCATCCTCATGGCTTTAAATATCTATGCCACTTACTTCCAAACATATCTCATGAACCCAGACTTCTGTCCCAAACTTCAGATATATATTCAACAGCCTCCTGGACATCTCTGTTTGGACCAAACTTATAAAGTCCAAAACTGAACTGCTGACCTTTCTTCCTCAAAATCCTCCAGTGAATTCCCATTTCACTCAGAGTAACATCCTCACAATGGCCTACAAAGCCCATAGGATCTGGCCCTCTATTTTCTCTAGGCCCTTCTTCTATTACTCTCTTCATTGATCATAGCACTCCAACCACACTGCCCTAACATTCCACAATTATTCCAGGCACTTTTCCACTTGAAGATCATGTAATGATAGAACTAATAATTTACACTGACTACTCCTTCCATCTGGAATTATCTCCCTCCAGATATTCAAAAGGCAAATGTCCTCACCTCCCACTCATCATTGCTCAAATGTTACCTTTTCAATGAGGCTAACTGTGACCACCCTAACAAAAAGTTGTTCCCTTCCAAAGACACCCAGTCTTCCTTATTCTGTGCTATTTGTTTTCCCAAAGCATTTATCACTTTCTAACATAGTATAAACTTTTCTTATTTATCATCTTATTGTTTGTATGTTTGCCATTACCTTACTGCAAGAAAGTAAGCTCACAAGGTGCTATGGTCTGAAAGTTTGTGTCTCCCCAAAATTCACATGTTGAAACTGAATTCCCAAAGCGGTGGTATCAGAAGGTGGGGACTTCGGGAATGGAATTCATGCCCTTACAAAAGAGGTCCGAGAGCCTCCGCCATGTGAAGACACATACTAGATGACATCTATGAGAAACAGGCCCCAGCAGACACTGAATCTTCTAGTGCCTTGATTTCGGACTCCCCAGTTTCCAGAACTGTGAGCAATAAATTACTGTAATTCATAAATTACCCAGTCTAAGATATTTTGTTACAACAGCCTGAACAGACCAAGGCTTAAGGCCAGGAATATTTATCTGCTTTGTTCACTGTTGCCTCCTTAACACCTTAACTGGCTTGGCTTACTAGGTGCTTAATATGTACTGGTTGAATGAATGAGGCAAGGGTTAGAAGAGAAGAAACGAGAGGCAGGAAGCAGGTAACAAAAAGAGATGAGATGACTATAATTAATACCACAGGTTAGAAAGAACATTTGAAATTTCATGGAGGAGACAATAAATTATCCAGTACAATAGACCCCTTGAAGGTAGAGTCTGAACTCCTTGAAGCATCTCAAGATCACAGGAAAGGACCCAGGCCATGCAGATTGATTAGTTAAGCCTATAACATGAGTATTTGGCCAAAGAATAAGCCACAGGTAATTCTTACTCCCATTGTTTACCCACGAAACAATGTGCCAGAAGCTGGGAATATCTCTGAAAATATCCTCCAGCCAGATTGGCAGGAACTCTGGGAAGTCATCAGCTACACTACATGAATGGATAAGATTCAACATCTTCACAGAAGGACTCAGGGCAGAATAAAAATGCTTTAAAAAGGGTTTTGAGTACTCAAACTTAGCACACAAGAAGTATGTATCCAGACTTGGAAGACAAAGCAATACACTATGACACAGTGGATTCTGTGTTTTTATAAAGACGGATTTTACATACCCATGTCCATCAAGCCTTATGTTTCCAACAAAATCGTAGAGATGTCTGTTTGGACTTTCACACTCAATTCTGCCAGAAATCCTCATCAAACTGTCAATGTCTTTGATATCTGATGTTGCTGGTAAGCCCTGTTCGGAATTTTTAAATAAGCAAAAAGTATATTAAATAAGTTGTATCTGGGCAAAGAGGAGGAATTTTGAATTCATCCAAGTCTTAAGATCTAAGGGATCCCATTATTTTTATAAGCAATTCTCCCCTACTCTGTCAAATCATAATTAAGAGATACCTTCCTCCCTGACTTGAGCACAGGTTTTTAGCGCAAGAATAGGGCACCTTTATGAGAGTTCTTAAATATATTTAGGAGACTATAAGCTAGTCTACAAAGATAATTTGAAGTCAGTCCCCAAAGAACCATTTGCTTGTGAAAATAAAAGTAATATTTAGCACTATACAGTCTGAATCTGCCTTCAGAATCTAAACAAGATGAAAAATGGATGGAATCTGTGTTCAAAGAACATAGCTTTGTTTCTCTTTTTTTATTCCAGAGAAGGGAAACTCCAAAACAGGTTTTCCCTCTGGCCAACCAGAAGCAGCTGTCACTGAGCAGGGCCCCTCACACAGTGGCAGTCTGGGTCCAGGCCCTCTGTGATGATCTAGTTCCAACACATCCCAACCCTCCCAAATGTCATTTTCATCATTCATCTAGAAACCAAAGGCATACATTTTTAAAGTCCCTCTTAAAACTTTAAAAACTTTACAGTTATTTTTGCTTGAGATGATATGAAAAGTAAATATAGAAATGTAAACTATTCCCCAAGATGAGTAAGATGAGTGAGAGTTTTTGAACGGCAATAGAAAGTATGGCTTTTAAAAAAACTTTTATTTTAAGTTCAGGGGTGTACAATGGAGCTTATGTAGTAAACTTGTGTTGTGGGAGCTTGTTGTACAGCTTTTTTTCTTTTCTTTTTTTTTTTTTTTTTTTTGAGACGGAGTGTCACTCTGTCACCCAGGCTGGAATGCGGTGCCATGATCTCGGCTCACTACAACCTCCGCCTCTCAGGTTCAAGCGATTCTCCTGCCTTGGCCACCTGAGTAGCTGGGATTACAGGCACATGCCACCATGTCTAACTACTTGTTGTATTTTTAGTAGAGACAGGGTTTCACCATGTTGGTCAGGCTGGTCTTGAACTCCTGACCTCGTGATCCACCTGCCTCGGCCTCCCAAAGTGTGATTACATGTGTGAGCCACTGTGCCCATCCTTGTACAGCTTTTTTTTTTTTGAGACAGATTCTTGCTCTGTCGCCCAGGCTGGAGTGCAGTGGCGCATTCTTGGCTCACTGCAAGCTCCGCCTCCCAGGTTCACGCCCTTCTCCTGCCTCAGCCTCCCGAGTAGCTGGTACTACAGGCGCCCGCCACCACGCCCGGCTAATTTTTTGTACTTTTTTAGTAGAGACAGGGTTTCACCGTGTTAGCCAGGATGGTCTCGATCTCCTGACCTTGTGATTCACCTGCCTCAGCCTAAGTGCTGGGATTACAGGCGTGAGCCACCGCGCCTGGCCCTTGTACAGCTTTTTAACATGGCAAAGTCAAATTATAATTTGAACCAGGTGAATAGGAAAAAGTTAAAACATATCAAAGCACTTAGAACTACTATTATCTGAGTGTTAGCTATTACATAATTAAAAATATTACAAATAGTATCTATAAGATAGATCATATTTAACCAGACAAATATATCAGAATCTTCCATAATACTTAACAATACCAGTTTATAAAACCTCTTTGTTGTGGTTCCATGGGAACATATTTGCAATAGGACAGATTACTTCAAGACAATAACACAAAGAAAGAAGCTCTTAATTCCATGTAATAAAATAGCAGTGATTATATATATGCTTGTATCAGATCTTACCTGTCTAATTTTCAAGTTCGTTTCACCATCTAAGTTGGATGTTTCAATGTAGCACATGGCTTGGGGCTCACTGTAGTTTGGAGTTGAGAAGCACAAAGATTTAGTGCGGGAAGAAAAGCATAATAATAACTTATTTAAATGCTCAGACTCACTAAAGCCTTTCGTTCTAGACAAAGTAATAGTTACTTAGCTTCTTGATGATTTTCATTCTAACAGCAAGATGCTGTGAGGCAGAACCCATGCATGACAACTCATGGATTAGCTTTTCAGCCAGAAGGACCCAAAAGCAATTTCCTGACAACAATCAGTAATGGTCTTCAAGATAATGCAAATGAATAGATTTGCACATTATATTTAAATTGTTCATCCACATAGACACAACACAGACTGTATCTGAAATGTAAAGCAGTTTTGTGTCCGGATTTATCTTTAGCTCAAAAACACCACATGAGATTTCATGCTCATAGCACGCATGTAAATTGGTTAAGAAAGTGGTTGATGAGAAAATTCCAGATTGCTAGTTCCACAAACCTGAATTTACTACCCTTTTAGCTATGATGAATAGGATCACATAAACCATAATATTTAAATTTAAGGTTATTTAAAAAAAGTAATATGAACAAATTTTACAATGAAAGTGGATATATAGCTTTCTCCCTCTATGTTTTCCACTCCTGCTCTCCTATTAAAGTTGCTTGAGAGATTCTCACAGCGGTAAAAACTAAAACTAAAATCAGTCAGCTAGGCCATATTGCTCCTTGACCTAGAAGATGCACTTCATGGGTTCCCCACCAGTGTGTCTTAGTAAAATCTGGTGTGTGGCGGCTGGCCTAAGGGGTCCATGTTCTCCAGTTTTATCACACCACCACAGCCCAGACTGTCTTATCTTTCCCTTTCACATGCTGATTTGACTTGCCCAGCAACTACAGACATCTAAGTTTGTAGCCCAACTGTATAATCTGATCCTTAATTCTAAAGAAAAGCATTCTAATCTGATTAATGCTTGGTTATATAATAGGCTTAATTTACTAATATCACATAAGTATTATAAATGTAATCTCTTATAAGCATGTGTACTCAAAGCTAGAAAGAAAAAAATTTACAAATTACAAACACCTGGAATTTTCTAATCAACTTCCAATTTGTACATGTGCAAAACAGACTATTCCTAGTTTCAGAAATGGGCATGTAGCTTAATTTTGTGGCCCGAAGATTTGTGAAAATTGCTTAAACACATAGACATTAATCAAAAATATTTTACTGATTCATTTTAAAGTAGCTCTGCAGGTTCTTCAATTTACCCTATGAGCTTTCTTTCGTAAAAGCTGCTACTTTTCCCCAAAATTAAGTCCTTCAATATTTATATTTTCACTCTATAACTTATTCAAAATTTTATTTTTAAAATCACTGTCACAATAGCAATTTGGCTCTGGAAATTGCTCGAAATTTGTAATTTACTTATGTATACATTTGAAACATAGTTTATGAATTTATAAAACACACCTGATAATATAGAAGCACGATGACAAAGAAAATACTAAATGACAATGTTGATTCCATATTCTGACAATTAGAATAATATTCTAATTCTACTTTTTTTTTGCATAAAGTAACTTATCTAGGTCTTTAAATGGCTAAGAAGTTAGGAAGTTCAAATGGCTAAGTTCTATTTGAAGTTGGGGTAATAAAATAAGCATCGAAATTCAGAACATTCTCAACAATCACTTAGGACAGCAGTTACTGAAGCAATTCTTAATAGTGCTGTGAAAAGGCAGCAAGAAGTCTCAGATAAGGAATCATGCTAGATCATAAATATTTCAGCAAATTATGATGACATCTAAAACACAAACTAGTCAAGAGAGGCAAAGCAGGCTTTTTGATTAGTAAGTGAAAAATGAAACAAGATGCATATCACAATACAGACACTAGTAGACAGCTGAAATTGATCACAGTAACGTGCACTTTGTCACTAGATACAAGTGGGATAAAAGTCGATCCCAAAGCATGCGGTACAAAATGTGCAACATCCAGCTTTGTGCAGGGGGTCCTCTATAAACCCTATGAGCCCAAATTATAGTCACAATCGCTGGAAGGATTTTACAGAACTTACAGAAAAATTTAAAATACAAGAATAAGACATGTTTATAATCTAATCAATTTTCAATGACTGTTTCATGAAAAGCTTAACATTATTCAAAATAATATCCCGGAGAGATAATAAATTAAGCCTTAGTACTTAGGCATGTTATTAAATACGAATATATATTAATGGTGCACAGGAAATTAAAATCTACCTTTACTGTCATGCCTCTTAGACTCCTATTGATAACAACAGGAGTTCAATTTGCCCAGCTGAAGGACAAGCATCAGTCAACATAGTATTCAAAAATCCCTTTAAAACATCTGTGAAATGTCCATCACCAAGCAGTATAAAAAGTTTGTGTTTTAAAGGAAGAGACACAGAACTCAACCATATTTGGGTGCAACTGTTCTCCGGTTTACGGTGAGGACCCACATACACGCATCCTATACGACTCAGTGGTTCTAACCTTGAGGACAGACTGATGAGATCTGCTGGGAGATGTTCCCCATTGGTCACTTTCACTATCTCCCCTACTGCCACCTACACGTCCCAGTATAAAATAATTAAAATGGCAAAAAAAAAAAAATGAACAGAGGAAAAAAAAACAAACAAATGGACAAAAGAGACAGAAAGTTCGAAATTATTATAGAAAATAATACATGTTAATAAAAACATCTAATGCCAATTTTTTTCAAAACTTATTTTGATCAGGTCTGAAGGCATAAGAAAACATTTAATATTTGAGGGTTATTTATTTGCTTTTAAGCCCAATTTAAAGTTTTAGTGTGAAAACTTAATTTTTAAAAGTTTACTCATAAGCTTATCAAATTAAAGCATATTTTATAGAGAACTACATTATAGTCTAGATTTTTCTTTCTCAAATTTCTCAACCTCATGCCATCTACTGTATGTCCACTTGTACCAAAAAAGGAAGAAAATAATAATGAAAATTATTTTTTAGGGTTGTGATAGGGTCTTGAAAAAAAAAGTATACTAGTCCCTGCCCCACTTAAAAAAAAAAAACTATCAAAAATGTTCTGACTCCAAAATATTTTTAAAGTTAATTGAATAAATATCTTAGTAACTTTAATGCAAAGCTGCAAAGAAGTCAGCTTTGCATTATGCCTTAGGAAGCTTTGCAATTATGCCTTAGGAAGTCAGAAGGCATAACTGTAGCCTTTTGAGTTACTTAGCAATTAATGAAGTCTAGATAATGCATTGTTTTGGAAGGGTAAGCCTTTGAATCCAGAGAAATTTTTTCAGAGAGGGTATGAAATAGACATGCCGAGAATATGGACTTGAATTAACAGCTTGAGTTATTTTACCCTACTTTATACTTTCTTAACACATAAATGTACTCATTATTTATTAAATGCTAAAATCTGTTTCATTTCAAAATGAAAGCCTATGAAACACAGTAACTTTCAACCATGTTCATGCTTTAATTTCAAACTACCTCACAGAAGATGTACTCTTAGTAATTAAAACTTTAAAAAATTGAAAATTAAAATATTATAAACAGTTGTTTACTCTTACTGCTAAGTGTTTGCTCACTTGCGGGTAAAAATCATCATGTACTTCTTTTGATAGTGGACAGTGTGAAGATAGTAAATTAGGAGTATTCCAACCCTGACTTAGTCATTACCTAAAGTCAAAATTTCTCCTTCAGTTAAATGATTAAACAACTACTACCTATTTCATGAGGTTAATGTAGATTCAAAGAAGCTAAGTAATGCTAAAACCCTTTGAGGAAAAAAAATACTGAAAGGTGGTACTCTGCTACTTGGATTGAAATGTCTAACAGCACAGCTTTTATTTTGAATTCTACTCAATAACAAAACGCAATGAATCAGATAATCTTTTAAAAATATAATCTTGGAGGAAGTTAATCGCTGTGGAGACCATATTAAGACACAGAAACTGTTCCAATAAATTGAAATTCATGCCACCAGTGTTTTTAATGCTTATAAAACAAATTCTGTAAAAGTGGTCTAAAGTTTAAGAAATACAAGTAGCTTGCTGGGGAGTTTCTGAAGTTGGATAGAGTCAGACGGCAAAGATTTTGAAAATTTCCAACTTAAAATTAAATACAAATTCAGGGCAGTACAGTCGATTATCTTCACATTTTTGAGCACCAAAAATAAAAATTGTATTTAACGGTTCAGCCTATATGATTCATTCTATAATTATGTCTCTAAGAGTTTAATTGGGAAAACAATACTTTCCCAAATTGTTAGAAGGTGTTACTATAATTTTGAACTTATATACAGTCACGTGACAATGACAGGTGTAGCTTCTGAGGAATGCATTGTTAGGCATTTTTGTCACTGTGAGCATCATAGAGGGTACCTATACAAACCTAGATGGTATAGTCTATAGGCCATATGGTATAGCAGATTGCTCCTAGCCTACAAACCTGTACAGCATGTTACTGTATGGAATAGTGTAAAGAAACAGTAACACAATAATAAGTATTTGTGCAATAGGAATTTTTCTGCTCCATTATAATCTTATGGGACCACCGTTGTATATGTGTTTCGTAATTGACCAAAATGTTGTTATGCAGCACAAGACTGTCAAACATTCAGATGGCCAACTGTCCAATACATTCATCACATTTTTACTTAGTAAAACTGAATGGACACCATTCTGTAAGGTACTCTTAAAGCTTATCAATTTAAACAAAAAGAATTGGGGAATATTAGAATTTGATCATTTAATCCATCTTAATATAAAAGATGTGAAATCAAGGCATGAGAGATTAAGCAGTTGGTTCAAAATCACCAAATCAGAATAAGAATCCTGGCTTTTCACTCCCTAAGGAGAACTCTTTCTAGTACCTGATACTACCTAGAACCTGAGACAATGACAATAAGCTCTCCCTCAAGCTAATTCTGAAGACGCCAAGAATGGACGGTTAGCTTCACTCGGTTTTAGAGATTTATCCTGATAAAGTTATAAGCAAAGGAAACTAAGAACAGAAGGGGTGATTTGAAAACATCTATATTATTTTTTCTGAAAACAAAAACCTATAGGTACATGGCACAAAATTATAGAAATATAACTACCTGCAGTTACTTTAATTGGTTGTAGACTTACTTCTATAAATATCTAGTATAAATACTTTTATTTGTTAAGTTTCACTAACTTGTCATGAATCAAATCACTTTAAATGATGACCTGATTAAATAAATTTTGAAAAAAGGACACTGTCCATATTCATATGTGGATTTACAACTAAAACTGTCCAAGGAAATGATGATAAACAACCTCTAAAATATTAAAAACAATTTTTCTTAATTTAAAATAGGACTAGTTTAAAGTTTTTAAACCTAAAACCATTTGAAAGTCACATTCTTTAAAGAGTAACAGTGCCATATGTTCTGAATACTAATTCATGATTAAAATATGAGTAAAATGAAAATTATTTAAATTAAGTAACTGAAAGAACTTAAAAGAAAGAGCAAAGTACTTTTCTGTTGGAAGAGTATGGCATTTCAAAAGGCATAATGGCAAAAAGAATCATTCATCCATTTTTTATACCATTCCATCATAATAATCAAGAAACTTTGTAGGGATTTATGATGAACAAGGACTGAAAGATAAAAAATATCAATAGAACCCAATCCATGTATTATATAAAATAAATGACAGGAAATCTTAAAAGAGTTATGATCCCCACAAAAGATCTGGATAGATCCAGAGGGAGAGTAGACTCTTAATTATATTTGAATGATAAAGTATAGTACCTATCACTTATTCTATATGGCAAACATGAAAGAGCCCTTTAAGTCCAATCAATTTTTTAAATGTTTAAATAAAAATTATTAGAGAGGTTTTAAATTCTTCGTTTATTCCTTATTTCCTTGGAGAAATCACAAGGTCAATGCAGGGTAGAGAAACCATCCTCTACACTGTTTGAGCATCAGTAGGCATCTCTACCTTGATGAGAGAAGTACAGTGTCAGCAGGTATATACTCTTTGCCTTTTATTATAACTATATCTCCAACATTTACCTGAAAGAAAACTGGGAATTGGTTAATTATCTGCATTGAAAGATAGTTACAAATATACAACCCATTGTAAAAAGCACAGAATACAGTAAAAATGGTTATCGGCAAACAAGAACCACTTATCTTCACAAAATGGAAGAAAATTATCTAGGAGTGAGACCAGGGTTGGAGGAGTTCTTTTAAAAAAATGAACATTGTATATTGGATATATAACTTATCTTGATAAAATCAATCTATTCTATCCACTTAATTGACACCTTAACTTCTCATATCCTCTCTGACATAAAAATATAAAGGAGGAATTTACCAATATAAATCTTTATCCTATTGAAGAAAATCTCAATGCAACTGGAGACGCTATCATATATAATTGCTCCTCACAATAACGCTTGTGAAACAAGTATTGCTTATAACTTATCATTTGAAGAGAAAGAAAATGAGTCTGAGATTCTGAGATTTTTGCTCAAGATCATGGGGAGTTGAAGAGCTTAGACTCAAATCCACATTTGACTGTCTGCAAATCCTGATTTTGCATAATTTTGTGAAACTATCAATGTATTTTAAATTAAAAATTAATCTCTTCATTGTACTACCTCTTAGCATTTTTCTGAGCCCGGCATAAAGACAAAGATATACTATTTTCAAAAACTGATAGCAGTAATTTAAGTGACAGATGTGTCGTATAGCTTTTGGCAAACAATACAATAACTAAGCAACAACTTGGCTTAACTGAGTTGACCAAGTTACACTGTTAGCCACTCCCTTTACATCATGAAAGTTGACCTCTTAGTAGACAAATGAGACTAAACATGAATTTCAATACTTAATAGATGGAAAAAAAAAGACTTTCTAAATTAAAGCCTATTTGTTCTTCCCCCTCCCTACTTTTCCTTGAACTCTAAAATAACACTATGAGGGTAAGAACAGAATAGTGTCTTTTGTGGGAATCATAAGAAGAAATTACTGCAGAGGCAGCCCACTGCCGTCTATTATTTACCAAAAGAAGAGGTTAGAAAAGGTTGGGGCAGGGGTATTGTCTTTTTATTTATGACATGTATGCTTAAGTTCTGGGTCCCTTGATTCAAAAAATAATTCAGCTGAAATCTGAAAGTTGGACTAGCTGAAACTGGCAAATTACCAGGGATCTTGGAATCAAACACCCCATACCTCAAAAAAGGGCAAAGAGGAAAAATTAAAAACTGCAAGTATAAATGTAAACTGGTCCTTAAAATAATGTGCTGTGATGGTACTGTGATTACACTCACTGAGAAAGATAGTAAAATGCAAATTCTCTGAAATCATGGCACTTAGAATGCATCCAGGTTACCATTTAATTTTCTTTAATCAACTCCTGTATGTCAATGTTTCCTCTTAAATTCAACTATGTGCTTCACAAAATCAGAATCACGTCCTCTACACTATCGTGTTAGAGTCTAACAGTGAGACTTAAACAAATCCCTAATTGATTGTGCTGCTTTCCAACATCTTTACTCATTGTAAGATAAAAGAAGGGCTTGTGGTTCCTAAACTCAATAAAATAGTAACAATTTATATGGTACCCCAGTGGCCTGGGAAAACCAGGGGCTTACTAAATGCTGAAGTTCTTACTAAAGCATGCTAAATCAATGACTGCTAAAGTTCTTTACTGTACGGAAAGTAGGGAACTTAACTCCTTAGAATGTCTATGTTTAAGATCAATTTCTCAAAAGACATCCAAACACCTGTCTTTCCTTTTGGATTCTGAGCTCCTAATATGGCATTCCCCTTCCAGCCTAGTGTGTGCATAAGAGGAACCAAGAGAAGAAAAAGTCAAGATGACAAAAATGCTTTAATCATACATATTCTAATTGGAGGAATGTCATGATAAAGCAATTTTAGTCCCCAAAATGCCAAAGTTAAGGAAATGTTTAGGGCTTTCAGTCCACTACCTACAGCCTTCTGAAGTCACTCATATTTGGAACATCAAGGATTATGTAAAATAGTAAGATTATCAGACTGCAATAGCCTGATTTAAAAATCCAACTATTAGCTGGGCGTGGTGGCTCACACCTGTAATCCCAGTACTTTGGGAGACTGAGGCGGGCGGATCACCTGAGGTCAGGAATTCAAGACCAGCCTGGCCAACATGGCGAAACCCCGTCTCTACCAATACAAAAATTGTCTGGGCATGGTGGCGGGCACCTGTAATCCCAGCTACTCAGGAGGCTGAGGCAGGAGAATCGTTTGAACCCAGGAGGTGGAGGTTGCAGTGAGCCGAGATTGCGCCACTGCATTCCAGCCTGGGCAACAGAGCGAGACTCCATCTCAAAAAAAAAAAAAAAAAGAAAAGAAAAAAGAAATACATATTGTGGTGGAAGCTTCATGCATTAAAGTGGCTTTACAGAGTAACTTTTACACATGCATACAGCCCACCATGCTTCCTTAATAAGCCAGAAGAATATGTTGATTCCAAGATTCTTTGGCTAAATTCTCCACCTGCATACATCTCAAAAACCTGTGAACAGTGTTAGATGCACCTCATTGTAAAGAAATAATCTGTGGCAAGAGCAATGAAGCCAGCAGCTTACCGTTCAGGAGTCACAATGTAGTTCCTTGTGTAGGGCTTTGTGATTACCATACTTTCTTTTAAAATTATGTATCTGCAAGTTAACCTTTTGCAACAGGGAAAAGGTTTCAGGGCAGTAACTGGAGAGATAAACCACTAATATCTGAGAGCTGAAGTCTGCCCAGCTGTGAATGATTAGATGCATGCTAGGCAAATTTGTAGGTCCTTTGAGGATCATTAAAGAGCAACCACAGTAGCCACACATTTAGAAAGGCAGAGAAAGAGCCCTGAAGTAAAGCCCATTTACACTAAGGTCTATCATATTACCTTGGCATGTAGACGACACTCTTGGTTTTGGTTTATTGATTTTATTTTTAATTGGACTAAATATCATATAAGGCAAAGAAAAGACTTGCCTCAAAATCTTGTTATCCCAACAAGGCTGCTTTTGTGCCTGTTCACTTGTTCAATAAACGATTTACAAAGCCAGTATTTCAGTGTACATAGTACTATTTTTTTTCACCTATGATTATATCTTATGATACAGGAACCCTTACTTGTCTTGCTTGCTGCTTTAAGCTCACTGCCTGGCATATGCACTCAATAAACACTTGTCGAATGAATAGTATAATTTCTTCTGTGTTGCTACACCATGTGACATTACAGATTTTACTTGTCACAAAATATATGAGTATAAAATGCCATAATTTATAAAACTGTCCCTATTGTTGCATTTCCATATGTTCTAGTTTTTTGCTATTATAAGTAAATAATGCTACAATAAACATTTTTATACACGTGGAGATATTCTCCAACTTTAAGATTCTTTTCTTGGGATAAATTTCCAGAATCCCGTTTTCACAGTTCTCAATATAAATAGCCAAAAACTGCTTGTTCACAATAGTATGTAAATAAAGTATTTCATAAAAATAAATCTGAAATGTTTGTTTTTATTTATTGAATAGGTAGCAAATGAAACTTCAATATGGTTTAAATTTGCAAATTTTATTAGGTTGAATATTATACTGAGTCTGGTCAATTATATTTCTGGTTTACTGTCAAGTTTTCTTATTTATATAACAATGATCTTAATCATTTGTCCTATTTGGTGCAAATATTTCACATAGCCTGCCTACTTATTTGTGGCAGTTTTTGTTGTGTATTTGTTTTAAAATTTATATAATCTAATTCCATAGATTTTGAGATATTGCTCTTCTTCAAATATTTATTAAGGCCTTTATTCTATTTGTACGTTTTCTAAAAACAACATTTTAACATTTAACTCTTTTAGTCAGTTGACATTTATTTTAGCATAGGTTGTGACTTAGATATAAATATTCAAATGCTATTTCTTAAAACTGCTAATCTGTGATAGCAATTCTTTAAAAAATAATTTTTGCCTCCTTTTTCAAATATTAAACAGGCCTTATTTCAGGGCACTATATTTTATTCTATACTACTTAAATCTGCTCCATGTTATTCTACTCATCAATGTCTATTTTTGCAAACCACAGTATTTTAATAACTTTTGCTTTCCATTTCACCTGTAATCTTTGCACACTGTTCATTTTTCCAAAATATATTCTACTTTCTTAACTGTTTATTTTTGCAAATCAGATGAAAAATTTAGTCAATTCTTGAGGAAAATATAATAATTTCCCTGGGATTATATTACTTCATAATTTGGAACAAGTGATATTTCACTTTTAATTTTTCTGGGAATATGACATACTTGTAAATTTGTATGAATCTTGAATATCAAAGTTTGGACGCTTTCTTTACAAAGGTCATACACATACGTTAAATTTACTTGTAGGCCTCCCATAGGCCACTGGGAACGAGACCTCTTCTTCACTTTATTTTCAAACTTGATACTGCCAACTTAAGAATGATGTTAATTTTTGAATATTTATCATGATTTCATCACTGAACCAACTTTTAGTGATTCTAATTACTTCTATAATTCTAATTATTAAATAACTTCAGCTCTTTTGGGCTGGATGACTTTTGGCAACACTTTAAATTCTGTCCTTCTTTATCTCAAAATGGGATGCCTAGGTTAGGTGTGCCATTGACCTGTGAGATGACTGAAAATGCTATTATTATGGGTAATCCTGGCTGGTGATTTGTCTGTCAAAAATAGGAAAAGTAAGAATTACAATAATCCAGGTAGGTTAGCACAATCTTGAAATAATGATTGTTTATTAGGAAAATAAGACATTTTAAAGGTTTAGAGTGAAGTAGTACGTTATTATCTTCTGACTTTCTGTTTATTTTCTGAGCAAGCAGCCTAGGTTATTTATTAGCATGCATATTTATGTTAACTACACTGACAACCCTAGGTAAAATAATATTTGTAATAAAATTCAACTTATCATACTTGATTATATCCTACCTGTCTTCTTTCTAAAATGTTTAATTCCATAGGTGCCAGAAAAGAGTAGAAAAGAAACTTATTTTGAAATTGCTTTTAGCATTTTTATTTTGTTCTTCTGAAAAAGAGATTCCTATTACAGAAATAAATAAAACACAACCAAGGTATTTTCCCATTTGTTGCTCTCATGTCAAAAACCAAAGAAAAAATAGGGGTAAATTTTCAACTATATGAAAGAGGAGATGTCAGTCTCTATTCTAGCCACTGATTGAAAATCAACAGAAATTTAATTAATTTTTAATTGGGGGGTACAAGATATCCCCTGCAGAAATACAAGATGACCATGACAAGGTAGAATCAAGGGCATGGACTTCAACTAGCTGGGAAGTACTGGAGTGCAAATAAACTGTTGGTTACACTTCGATTGTCCTAGCAAAATACTGTCCTGTGAGATACACCTCTAATGTCCTGGCAATCCCAGGAAATAAAGTGCCCTAAGAAGGGTGGCTCAGACTCCAAAAAGTCTTTTACCAAGTTACCAAAGCTATTCATTTGTGGATGACTAGATTTTAAACCTTCTTCCAGAACTAAGGGAGAACTAATAATAATTGCTTACCTTTTGAAAGTGAAGTCTGAAAAGAATAAACACCTGAATAACATTTGTTAAATTATGACTTAACCTACTAACTGCCATGTTAGAGGTCCTATAAACAAATTAATCTTTGATGTTAAAGAACTGATTTCATTAGAAGACAATGCTTAATTTGTAAGATTTTTGTTTTAAAGGAATTAGTGGTAAGCAAATGTAATTAGTCTCACTATATGAATTTGAAGTAAAATATGCAGAAGTAAAACATCAGAACTCAAATTCTTATTTTTACTTGGACAGTAGATGAGTAAAGCAAAAAATTACAACACAAAACAGTTCATGGTTAAATAAAATCTATGACAACAGTACTCAAAATATACTATGAAAAAAACAAAAAGTTCTAGATATTTTTCAAAATAAGTCTTTCTATAATACAGCAGAAATATTAAATGAATGTGACTGAAGAGGCCATGCATGTTTATATTACTAAATAGCTTTTATATTAGTAAAATTCTTCACATTTGCTCATATTATACAAAAAATTATATATACTAGAGTACACTGCTATGCATTTCTTCTCCTGGAACAAAATAAAAATCAGTGCATACCTTTTCCCAGTGGACAATTTCCCAAGCACCATTTCTCAAAACTGGAAAGAGAAAAGGTGACATTTTAAACAACATTTTTTACTATGAAAAGGCCATTTCTCATGAAATAATCATTTTAAATGAATAGCTTCAGTCAAAATAACTAGTAGGAATTTTTGTAGGTTAAAATTCTAATTATGATAGCAAGAATATGTAAACTTACACAAAAATTAGAAACAACCAATGTATATTTTAGCTCCCACAACAACATCACTAACAGAGAGCATCTGATTGGTGTTACCAAGGGCTTTCTTTAGCACATAGAGGAACTATGGGGCTCAGCTGGAGGAGAAAGCCACAAAAATGATGTGAAAAAGGAAGCGACAAGCTTAAAAACATTTCAGATGCTACAAGAGTAGCAATGTTTAAAAAGAAAAATCACAAGCACAGAATAATAGATTTCTAATAGTTTAGTAAAAATTTAACACATAAAGACAACAGAGAAAGAATTTGTACCTTTAGGTTTATATTAATGCAAAAAAACAAACAGCAACAAAAAGCAAAAACAACCCAAATTTTCTTTTCTTTTTTTTTTTTTTTGAGATGGAGTCTCATTCTGTCACCCAGGCTGGAGTGCAATGGCACAATCTTGGCTCACTGCAACCTCCGCCTCCCAGGTTCAAGCCATTCTCCTGCCTCAGCCTTCCAGGTGGCTGGGACTACAGGCATGCACCACCATGTGTGGCTAATTTTTGTGTTTTTAGTAGAGACAGCATTTCATCATGTTGGCCAGGCTGGTATCGAACTCCTGACCTCAAGTGATCTGCCCGCCTCAGCCTCCCAAAGTGCTTGGATTACAGGCGTGAGCCACCATGCCTGGCCTTAAAAATCCAAATTTTCTATATTTGGTTTTCTGAAAAGAAAAAAAAAAGGCAAAAGAAGATGCTACTATTAAATTATGATGAGGGGTAGGTATTTCTTAGGGTTTCGCTACTGCTTCACATCAGTAGGGTTATCCAGTATAATTTTTTTTTCCTGTGATGTTGTCTGTGCTATAACACTGAGTATGCTAATAAACACCAAAAAATAAAAGTAAAAATAAAAATAAAACAGGATAAGAGAGTATGTGAGGTAGCCGGCACAGCACTTAGTACTTAGGGAGAGAAATATGTCAAGGCCCATCAACAAATTATCCAGATGTAAATTCCATGAGGGAAAAGCATTTAATATTTGTTTTAATATTATATTCCCTGGAAACAGCACCGTACCTGGCACACAGTAGCTACTCAGTAAGTATTTGCAAAATGCGTAATTTATAGGTACAAAAACAGATTCAGTTTCTTTTGATGTTGGGATAGATGAAGCCTGAACCCTCTAAATCGATCACAATAATAATCCCCAAAATGTTAAACAGCAAATTTAATATTAAAAACAAAAATGTTTTGAAATCAGTGTCACAATATAAATTATTTAAATTAAAATATTATCTGTGTTTCTAAATTCCCTGAACACATACATTATGTCTTAGCCATTTTTTTTTTATTACTTGTACTTGCAGCACTTTTGGTATATAGTACATTCAGATGCTTATAAAACAAATTAATGAATACCTCACAGTGCATTTTGGTGAATCAACTTCATTAGTTTAAAAAAATAATCATTCCAAGCTAGAGAGAGCTCAAATAAAGTATTTCCAGTACAATATCTTAACCGCAGAAGTTAAAGTACCAATTTTTACAGTGCTTAAACAGTTACGGACCAAGGATCTAAAGCACAGGCACCTTAAATTGATCACTGTATCCTGAAACACAAGACTCTAATGCCTGCAGAGCTCACCCAAACTGATCCCAGGAGTAAATCCCCTGCTCGATGGTGCTCACGGAGCAGTAGGGGTTTGGTGTTTCTGACCCGGAGTCAAAACAGCCTCCGGGAGAAAAGCAAGAGGTGCTGTCTCTGCCAGAGTCCAACAGTATGTTCCTCAAAATAAGTTGTAACAAAGCATAAAGAATAAATGAGGGCTGGGAGCAGTAGCTCACGCCTGTAATCCCAGCACTTTGGGAGGCCGAGGTGAGTGGATCACCTGAGGTCAGGCGTTCGAGACCAGCCTGGCCAACATGGTGAAACCCTGTCTCTACTAAAAAAACACCAAAAAAATTAGCCAGGCATGGTGGCACACACCCGTAGTCCCAGCTACTTGGGAGGCTGAGACAGGAGAATGGCTTGACCCCGCGAGGGGGAGGTTGCAGTGAGCCAAGATGACGCCACTGCACTCTAGCCTGGGTGACAGAGCAAGACTCCGTCTCAAAAATAAAATAAAATAAAATAAAAATAAATAAATAAATAAATAAATGAGAGCTCCCCTTTAATTATGTAACCCAGTGGCTACAATATAATAAGAGAGATGGTAACAGAGATGGTAAAGTCCTGTTCAAATCAACTACACCCAAGATCAACTGACAGAGTGAGTGGGCTATAAGTTTGCATTAATTTAGGAAAAACTGGTCAATAGTGTCTAGAGCTCTTTATTGCCACTTATTTCCTTCGGATCCTATCTCATATTATTAATTATCCCAATAGTAATACTTAGTTTTTTTTTAAAAAAAAAACTATAAGTGTCCAATATTTCTAAAATCAAGATATTTGACATGAAGATTAAGACTTCAGATTAGACAGGATGAATAAGCTCCGGAGAACACACTATCTTCCCGGAATTTGATTTGGGTCTCAAGTCTTCCAATTCACGGACAAGCTATCTTTCTCTACTTATTTACATCTTAATTTTTCTTGGATATGTTTTGTAGTTTTCTGTGAATGGGTCTTTCACTAGATTTAATTCTTGATATTTTATGTTTTTTCTTAATCTCACGAGGGTTATTTTTTATTCTATATTCCAGTCGTTGGCAGTATTTAGAAATGCATCAAATTTTTGTACAATGAATGACCTTGTCACCCTGTAATTTTGTTACTTCACTTATTAGTTTGGGTATAGTTTTTTTAACTTTTATTTTGTTGTTTCTGTAGCAATGCTTTTGACACAACTTAATTTCTCTTTGTGAACAGTGCTGCATTATGATTTTTTGGCAGTTTTATTATGCTCATATGCCTCCCTGTTTATCCCCTTTGAAAACTCTTACAGAAAAATGCCTTTGAAACTCTGGAATAATTTTTACTACTAAAAACTTCCTGTTGATTTTATGCCTTTAGCATCTCAAAATCTGCCAATATTTTAAAAATCTTCTCCACCATCACCAATATCAGCACCCCTAGTTCAAGGAACCACCCCCTCCCAACTGGATGTCAGTATTAGCCTCAGGCTAGTTTCCTGCATTCATTCTTAATCTCTTTCAAATTCAGTTTCTACAGTGTAGCTATAAGGATTATCTATGATGATTTTACATAAATGTTATAATTACATATTATTATGTATCAGTCCTTACACACAAACTTGGGTCACCCCTTGCTCAGAACTCTTCAATCGGCTTCCCTAGGCTCAAAAAATAAACCAAAACATCTACAAGGCCTTTCATGAAGCAGCTCTTGCCTCTTTCCTGTCATCACTTCTTGTCACTCCCAACACACCCTCCTTATGCCCTCTGTAGTGAGCGCACCGTGCTCTCTGCTGTCTCAAATCCTTTGCACATGTTTCCATGCCTAGAATTCTCTTTCCCTCCATCCTCACCTAGTTAACTTGTACACACACCTTGTAGATCTCAGCTTTAACAGCACTTTCTCAGGGGACATTGTGTTGACACCCAGTCCTTCCTCCTCACCCCCAAATCTAAATGAGCTCCGTGCACTTTTCCTTTAGAACACTTATCACAGCATCACAGTTTTACTGTATACTTAATTAAACAGGATTATTTAAGGGCTGTCTCTTCCCCCAGATTATAAGATCCATGACAAGAGAAACCTTCCCTATTATACTCACTGTTACCATTCCAGTGTTATCACACAGCACACACTGACATAAAGGTGCTCAGTAAGTACTAGCTGGGTGGAATGCTGGATCCACTAATATTCTTATCTGTCATAGGATCATATAAAACCATTGCAACAGTTATAGATTTACTGAAGATACAACTCCACTACCTAGTAGGGCTCATGTTAAAAATAACATAAACATGACATTTAATAAATAGTTGTATAGGAAAATACTTTGGCAGTTCCTCAAAAAGTTAAGCACAGTTACCATAGACCCAGAAATTCTACTACTAGGTGTATACCCAAGCAAACGGAAAACATATGTTCACACAAAACTTGTATATGAATGTTCACTGAAACATTATTCATAATAGCCAAAGGGTAGAAACAACCCACATGTCTATCAACTGATGAATGGATAACAAAATGTGGTATAGCCATTAAATGGAATGTTATTCTGCCATAAAAATAATTTAAGTGTGGATACAATGACATGAATGAATCTTGGAGATATGCTAAGTGAAAGAACCCAGACACAAAGGGCCACGTATTGTATGATCCCATGTACATAAGATGCCAAGAACAGACAAATCCATGGAGACAAAAGGTAGGTTAGTGACTGCAAGGGATTCAAGGAAGAAAGAAAGACTGACTGTTTACATGTATAGGGTTTCTTTTTGGATTAATGAAAATGTTCTAGAATTAAGGTTGTGGTGATCGGTGCATAACCTTGTGAATGCACTAAACACCCCTGAACTGTATCCTTCAACATGGTGAATTTTATGGTATGTGAACTATAACTGAATTAAAAAATAGCTACAGAAAAAGATGCCAATGAACTATTTTAACATTTGCTTAAAATAGACATCTCAGTTTTATAAGTGACTAAACCAATTTTCAGTGCAAGCAGTTAGAAATGGTTATGTAACCCTCAGAGGCACTAACACAAACTGTTCTCTGGTATCAGCTCAGGGCCACTCCTTCCAGCTCTGTAATTTAATCTAGCCCTCCTCAACATGCTGTGACTTTACAGATGTTTGTTAGTTCACATGTAAAAATAGCCCTGATCCACTTTGTTGGGTGCCATTTAACACATGGGAAGTGTCACAACAGGCTTCTCAGATCCAACAGATTATGCCAGAGAGTCTTCACTCAGTAACGGATAGTGGAAGCCAGTGGCACTTACATGGAAAACCGCCTCCAAATCTGCTGCACTTCTGCCGTCCTCCTTCAAATCTGCTTGACGCCTCCATCTTCTGTACGTGCTCATTTTCCCTCAACCTTGCTCTGATCAGTTTTCTCTCCACGTTCAAACTTATTTACCTCCTTTCTCCAACTGACCTTTTGCGAATCTTTGTCTCCAGCCAAACAGTGCATTCTCCTCTCCACCCAAATGTCCTCTCTCAATTCATTATTGGAAAAATACTTAGAAAAATGTGGAATACTGCCCAAATGTACACATCTAAGAAACTTTTAAATACACATTCAATGTTTTCTACCAAATGACAAAATCAATACATGTTTCCAGCAAGACAGGTATGTATACAAGGTAAAAGTTGACATTCCTCTTCTCAAGGCCAGTTTCTCACAGTAAGGAGTACTAACTGATGAATCCTCGCACACCTTTCTCTAGACAAACATGGACATTCTTGTTTTTTCTTTCCCTTTTAGAATTTCTCTGCCACTTGGTTTTCCACTCAACATGCCATAAATACTTTAATGAAAAGCAGAGATATTTAACTCATTTTTGGAAAATACTCCATGGCACAGATGTGTCAATTACAACGGGTTGGATAATTAGGCGGACACACAAGACTTAACAGGATGTATTCACAGAAGACTTTACTGAAGGCAAAGGATATGGTACAGCAGGAAAATGAAATCCCAGAAAAGCATCAGAGGCCTGAGAGACTGACAGGCATGGCTCCCCAGGATCCCTTCTCTTTCACCCTCAACATGGGTTTTGAAGCTCCATGGTATGTATGTGAAATCTGAATTTCAGGAAAGCCCAGGAAAAAGTTTCCAGTGGGGTCTTTTCTACCCTCTAGTTGACTAGCCAAGGAAAACAGTGTAGCCAGTAAAACTAGTTAAGCCATCAATCTCTATATATGCTTAAACTGAGTAGAGAAGCTAGTCTTGGGTGGCTACAAGGGAGTTTCAAACCTTAAACAGCACATTATAAATCACCAGCTAGTCCGTCTCATCCCTGTCTTAGGCAGTGTTCAGCATCACACTTCCAGGTGTCCTAGAGATAGGCACAGAGCTGTCCTTGCCCTGTGTGAGACAACTCAATTTTCCACAACAGCTGCATCATAAAGCATTCAACTATTCTCCCCCCGGTGCAAATTCTGACTTCTATTTTTTTCTACTACCACAGCAATGAAATATATTCACATGATTGTACCCTATAAGAGAGAATGCCCCAGAGAACATTGCTGACTCCGGGGCATTTGAGTTTGTAATTTTATCAGATACAACCAGACACCTAAGAATCTACAGCACTCCATACTTTTACCAGCAATGTATAAATTTCCACTGACTATAAACTGAGACAAGCACAAACTTATCTATTCCTTGAATTTTGTCAGTCTGATGAGTATTTGATATTTATTCTGAAGGCTGTAGTGGTCTGGATTAATGAAAGTATAAATTACCTTTACATCCCTACACTGGGTTGGAATCCTAACTAAATAGAGTAACGCTTCTTTGAAAATATTACAGAACCTTGCTGTTCAATACTTGCTGCATGGGCCTGCTGCATCTGCAGTGCTGGTAGGCTCCTTAGAAATGAGGACGTACTTCTACCCCATCCCCCATTTATTGTGTTCTTGAAATACAAAACCAGAATACAGAAATGAAGAAAGGAAATACACAAACTTGAGGCTAGTGTCTTCTTGGAATATAGATGAGTATACTCTGATAAAGTTAAAAATCAGCTCACAACATAAAAAAAAGTTTCCATACAAATCAAGACTTGAACACTGGCCAAGGAAACAAGTCAATCCTATAATTCATTGTTATCTTTTAGAACTGGTTCTTAAACACCCAGTCCTTAGAACAATGAAAATAAACACCACCACATGTATTATGCTGGTGACTGAATTAGCAATCTAGGTATTTTTAAATCATCAACCTCCTCTGACCCGGCACAAACCTAAGTTTAGAGAAAGCAAGAAACAACGCCCAGCCTGTGATGAGCATTTAGGGTTGTTGGGCCAAAAGTAACAGAGATGCTATTCTGATTCTACAGGTTTTTTTTTTTTTTAATGTATTCATTTCAGTAGAGAATTAGGTAAACCTCACATTACACAGCCAAGGCCAATGTAATTTTGTACATTTCGAATGTGTTCAAGAAACCAGTCACAATGTAACTGGATTAGATTTCAACAAGGAGGTGACTGTGTTCCTCTCTACCTTCATTTAGGAAGATGACATTCCTCCAATATATGGAAAGCGTTAAGAGCCTAGAGGAGATGATTAAAGAAGCCTGGTGAAGGGGAGTAGGAATAAGTTACGACAGGATTGTCAGAATGGCTAGTGGTATGGTGCTTTGACAGCTCATTGTTTTAAATGCAAAACTCCTCCACCAGTTCCAACCAAACACACCTGCTATAGTTTTCTAACAGCTTAATTAGTCTGACAGTCCCGCCATGGGAGAGCTCAGACTAAACAATTACCTCAAATGTAACTTGTTTTTATTTAGCAGGATACAAGGTAACAGCTTTGTTGTAATAGGTTTCTTTTTTGAATGAAAACATTCTGTTAGAGAACATTCGGGATTCCTCAAAGGCCCTGGAGGAAGTGGCCAGTTTCTCAGGACCCAATCAAATAATGCACAGGTGCAGGTGCTGACTTATACTCTAACATCAGCTTCTCTGAGAGAAGCACGCCTCCCACCCACCACCCCAATCAGAATGGTCTACCACTGGGGCCACTGCTGAAAGTGTCACCGGGGTGCCCTCCCTGGGCAATAATATATATATATATTTTTGGAGACAGAGTCTCGCTTTGTCACCCAGGTTGGAGTGCAGTGGCACGATCTCCGCTCACTGTAACCTCCACCTCTCAGGTTCAAGCAATTCTCCTGCCTCAGCCTCCTGAGTAGCTGGGATTACAGGTGCGCGCCACCACACCTGGCTAATTTTTGTATTTTTAGTAGAGATGGGGTTTCGCCATGTTGGTCAGGCTGGTCTTGAACTCCTGACCTTGTGATCTGCCTGCCTTGGCCTCCCAAAGTGCTGGGATTACAGGCGTCAGCCACCGCACCCAGCCTATCATTTCTTAAGTGGGTAACAAGAGGCAAGTCATCCAAAAAGACAATGACACTACTGTTGTCATAGAGGAATAGTAAAACCACAGAAAATGTAGTGTGCTCCAATTCCTCTGAGTCAGCATTTAAGAGGAATTTTAGGTAATCAAGGACTGTAGTATAGCTGAGACTATGGCTTTGACTGGGGCAAAGAAGGAAAGCCAATATGCCAACATTAAAACATGATTTTATTCACTATATAGACTCTTACTTCCAAAGACAACTTTAAGGCAAAAGCCTCAGTGTGGCACAAACTGACACGGCACAGGAAGAGTCTCTTGTATAAGCTTGCCTATAAAGGTTACATTAAACCACCAGGGGCTTGGCTGAACCATTAGTGTCCACTGACACAAAAGACAATGGAAACTTCCTGGATTCCTCTTTCAACCATGTAATACATATATTGATTTCAAATTGGTTGATACTACTTCTATCAACTCATTTATACAACCTTTAAATGAGTTGTCCTAAAAGCACGACCCCCTCACCAGCAGTGCCACTGAGAGTTTAAAATTGAAACTCTGGGGCCCCACTCCAGGCCTACAGAAACTCTAGGTGTGAGTCCCAGCAATCTGTGTTTTAACAAATGCTCCAGGGGATTCTGATGCCAAATTTGAGAACCAATGGCTTATTAAAAATCAATATAAGTGGCACGATGTGATCGGAGCACAAAGACCAGCAGCAATACCCTATTCTCGAAATGCTTTCCCTTTTTCCTGCCCACAGTCATGAGTCCCTCACTTTTTCCTCTGCTTAATTGAGAAATTCCTTGAAAGAAAAATCTCCCTCCACTGCCTCACCCATCAGTCATTCCACAACTCCTTGCGATCTGGCTTCGGTTTTCAGAGCTCCACGACTACTCTCTAGTTAAGAAAAATGAACAACGGCTACTTCTTTTAAATGCTGGATTTAGTGGGTGTCTCAGTCCTGGTCTTTTGATTTGGCAGCACTTGGTATTTGACTGGGTTTCTCTCCATTGCCAGGTCCAGTTGAATCTATCCACTGTGTGCTTTCCTTTGTCTTCTACTTGACACAGCCTGTCCCCCTCCTTAATAAGAAAATCAATCTCTCTGTGCCTCTCCCTGCCACCTCTCCATACAGCTGTCAAATTCTTTCAAAAGCACAAGTGGAAGCCTATCCATACTTTTCAGAATTCCATCCAAGTTCCTCACCCTGGTTTTCAAAAGACTCCGAAAAATGACCCTAACTTGCCTCCCTGTCCCTGTCCCTCATTGTTTCATGACATGGATTCTATGCCCTGGCCAAAACAGACTATTTGCTATTTCCAGAGTACATCTCATGTCTTCCCACTTCCACAGTAATGCTCATATTAGTCCTTTCACCCTGCATCACTCACAGTTACTACCCTGATATCTGCTTACCAAAGTTCCACTCTTATTTCATGAACCCCTCAAATGGCATTTTGGAATCCCTACATCTCTCATTTGGCCCTTAATTTTTTTTTTTTTTTACCTTGAATTATATCAGTCTGCATCTTATCTTCCCTACAAGATTATAATTTCCTGTAGGACAAGTATGATTTCTCTTTGCATTTTCTACACAGGGTCCTACACAAGAAGTTCAATAAAGACTTTCTGAAGTAAAATAACAAATGTTCTAACTTTGAATCACACCCATTTTTCCCAGAGAATATGTTAATATAACTTATTTGGGTTTGACAAAAACAGGAGAGAGAAAAATTCCCATGAAAGCAGACTACCTGGTTTAAATTTAAAAATAAAAGACAATGTGAGTGGAGTATGCACATACACGAATAAAGCACAGAGCAAAGTCATAAAGCCAACCATAAAATCAGTCCTCTCACTTTAACCATCTTCCCAAATTTCCTCAATGGGTTTTGCTCCTTTGTGTGCACAAAAAAAAAAAAAAAAGTGAAAGACAACCTGGAGCTGTCTTTCCCCACAAATATCTCCTCTCCATCCAGAGCTACTGCTGAAGACATCTAACCAGTTCAATGGTTAGATTTTAGTATTTGCATAATACTCAGATCTTTGTGACAATCTGAAAATATTATAAAGCTTATAGATGTCTGAAATTACTTAGGCCATAAATATGCTTAATTTTAAGTCCCTAGGATCACTGAAACACTACTTTCTAAAAACCATTTATAGGTAAGCCAACATACACGTGGCAGAGTATATGTTCAGGTCTACTGAACAGAGCAGATGTGGGGGTACCTCCAGAGAGACAAAAAGGGAGCAACACTCTCTTTTTCAGCAGGCAAGAAAGGTGTTGCTATTTTAAGTCCCTTAGCATAATACATCTCTTTGAACAGCACTGAAATGAATTGAACCAGATGAACTCCGCCTTGTTGTTAGTAGGTCATTTCATGCTTAACAACCTGCAACACATTCAATCCACATCAACTCAACACCTTTTTCACAAAGGACTTTAAAGCTGAAATGGTTTCCAGTGGGAGATAAGCAACTATGCGCCCTGCAGGGAAGTAGTCTTGTTAGTGGCTATCAGCTGTCACTCACTCAACTCCATTCAGAAAAGGCTGATTGATGTAGCTCTGGGGAAGGAAGATATAGGTGAATATGAGTCGATTTATTATTTTTAGCTATGTGTCTAGTTTAAAAGAATTTCATGTGACCTTTTCTAAATAATCAGAAAACTGCTTTATTACTTGTTCTAATGCTTAGTATCATAATAAAATAGGGTACGATATTAAACAATTTAGCCTTCATTTAACTATAGCATCAAACCAGTTGAAAAATGGGCTGCTAAGGATCGCAGCTCTATCTCCCACACATTCTCATATGCAGAATGTATACAGATCATCGTCCAGGGAATACACCTGGGGTTTTAAAAAGCAAATGTACTCATTAGGAAGCATTTACAAATTTTCCCAAATACCTTAGTTTGCACCTGAACTCCATCCTTTCCTAGGCCTCCATGTTGTGATTTTAGATGAAGTTGTCATTCCACTTGAAATATTGACAAGCTAGCCATCATGGCATTTCATAAAAAATGACAGCATATTTTTACCAGTTAAAATAAAAACTAGCTCAATCACCACAATAAATTCATATGGGGACTGGCTTCAATGTGCATATTAGAATAACAATTATAAATCTGTAATTTATAAATTTCTGCAAAGATATATTTGGCAGAACAACTCATCTCAGAGAAAACAATGAGAGATGGCCTCTTGTGTGTGTAGACACATGGAGGAGGCTGTGCCAAAATGTGAGTTCAAATACTGAGGGAAGAGATCAGAGGAAATGAAAGTAAGGTTAGATACAAGGAAAATGAGCGCATTCTGAACAGGGCAGTGCTTTGAGTAATGAAAGGGATCAGTAGACAAACTATTGTATTGACAGAAGGTGAAGCAAGGGTTAAATGATAATATAATGACTTTGACAGAGAAGATAAAAAAGTGGCAAGAACTTCTGCCATATTTGGATTTTATCAGTGACTGTGAAAGTCTGGGACACAGTGTTATGAAGATACTGCTTTTCATCTTATTCGCACTCCAGATAATGAATTTTCAGGAAGGCTTCTTTTCATTTCCAGTCTTTCTTCTTCCTTTATTATGTATACTCAAGTATTTATCTGGAGAGTGGTTCATTTACTCGTTCATTTAACATGCACACAGAGAGCACCTACTAAGACAGGATCCTGGTCTGGGAGCTATTGGGAACACAAAGCTGAGTAAGAGTTGGACCTTCCCTCTGTAGTGTTCCTATCTAGTATGCACAAACCATCACACAACAAAAACACTGGAGCAAAGAGAAGCAGCCACAGTGCTCTGGGTGGAGTGGACCATAAAACTCATCAAGACTCACTCACATCCCTGGACTTCTGAGCGTCAACCTACTCTGTCTTCCCTCTGCAGCTAGGTTGTTGGAAAACAGTACACAATTTTATATTCATCAGGTCACTGAATCATCAACCAAACCAGCTTATATATCTCTGGGGCAAGGCTTGTTTCCAGAAGTGGTGTTCACAACTTTTAGGTTCTGAGTTAGGTCTCAGCTCCATAATTCGATCCCTGATTGAGTTAACTTATCAGTGAAAACAGGGCATCCAATAAGCACCAGTTTTCAGTTAAATGGTTGAAAATGTTGGAAATAAAAAGACAAGTTTATATTTCTGAAGTTGCTAAGGAATGAGAGTGTTACCCTCTGATGCCTCACATAAGGAGAGAAAATATTCATTCCTCTGTGAATATAAAAGGGTTAACATTTGATTGAGAAAAAAATGTCTCTTACACATTATGTGGACTTGATAAACACTGACAAAATGAAAATGAGTTGGATGCTTCAGATGTCCATCAAAAATTAATTACCTGTCAAAAATACTCCTCCCTCCCCACTCCTATACACCCACTTCTGCCTCAATTCAGAAAAGCAAATTGAATTTCATTCTGGCCTAATAACAGATGGCTTTCATGTTAAGCAATCTGAATTATCTGACAGCAAACAGTATCCTACTCGAACATTTTTGTTATCTCCTATCAACTGTCAAACCAAGAAGACCAATACTCAAAGGCAGCAAAGGGGAAAACAAAAATATACTATTCTCTTAGGAAACAAATTCAACTACCAACATAAAAGCCATAATTTCTTGGATATGGGACTTATAAGATCTGAAAGAAAGTACAGTCCCCCCTCAATACCCATGAGGGATTAGTTCCAGGACCTCCCATGGATACAAAAATCCATGGATGCTCAAGTCCCTTAAATAAACTGGTGCAGTATTTGCATATAACCTATGCATGTCCTTTCATATACTTTAAATCATCTCTACATTACTTATAAGACCTAATACAATTTAAATAGTAAATATGTAAATAGCTATGTAAATAGTTGTTATACTATATTTTTAAACTTGTATTTTTTTTTATTGTTGCATTGTTTTTCTTTTTTTTAAGATAGAGTCTCTCTCTGTCACCCAGGCTGGAGTGCAGTGGCGCGGTCTTGGCTCACTGCAACCTCCGCCTCCTGGGTTCGAGCGATTCTCCTACCTCAGCCTCCCGAATAGCTGGGACTACAGGCGCCTGCCACCACGCCCAACTAATTTTTGTATTTTTAGTAGAGATGGGGTTTTGCCATGTTGGTCAGGCTGGGCTTGAACTCCTGACCTCTGGCGATCCACCCGCCTCAGCCTCCCAAAGGGCTGGAATTACAGGCATGAGCCACCCCGCCTGGCCTCATTTTTTTTTTTCTTCTATTTTTGATCTTCAATTGGTTGAATCTTAGGATGAGAAACCTACAGATATGGAGTGTATTCTGTTGACTGAAATGGCTTTTATAGCTAAGCCCTAATATTTCATTTTTGAATTGAGTTTTATATATATTTATTATAGAAGCTTTTCCTCTCACTTGCCTATTCTCATATTTAGCCATAGGGCCAATCCTGTTAATCTATGAAGGGGACTCATGAACCAAGATGGATAGTCAAGAAATAAAATTTTATCTGAATGGTAGGCAAGGAATTTTTTTTGGAGGTAAGTACGTACCCAGAAGGGTGGAGCACCTGTGTGGTAGCCCCAAATCATCATAGCTATGGTGACCACACCTCTACTGTACTATGTCAACTTCTTGAGCCAAGGCTTGAAAATCAATAATTGCCAGTCACTGAACATAGGAGCCCTCTGCTACAAGATACATTATGGGTTGGAAAAGCATTTATATACTTCTGTTTCAAAAGCTGTTACTGAATATTCTGAGCAATACGGCAACAAATGCAAAAACTGCATATTGCCAAAAATACCAGGCTTGAAACGTCTGGATTTTTTCCCTTTCAATTCCTGTGTTTGTCCCTTCACAACTAAACTCCTGGAGTAGCTCTGTCCCAGGCTTCTAACAGTCCCTTACTCCTGTTCATTCTGCCTTCCATCTTTAACCCACATGTTCGGCCTGTCTCGTTTTGGCTCATAAACCTTCAACAGCGACTCAATATCCACAAGAAATGTTGGAATCCCCTTAGCTTAGCCTTCAAGACCCTATACAATTCAACCTCAGCCTACCTTTTAAATCATGATTTTGTTTCCCTCTGATGTGAATCTCCTTTCTGCGCCTGGCAGTCTAACAATGGTTCAGCAAAGCAGTCCTACAGTCTTATTTTCCTGAAAAACCCCTCTTCCTCCTTTCCCACTCAACCCACACATAAAAATATCTTCTCCATTCCTCTCTGTTCATCCAATGTCCTCCTAAAATTCAAGGTCTAGCTCAAGATACACCACAGTTTTCTCTCCTTACCATTTTTTATAGCACTTGACATAGAAACTATGATTTGCCACAAAAATCCGAAGATAATTAAGATCATGTAGTCCAAATCCTTCATCTTCCACACAGATCATCTCTTTGTACTTTTACATGTTTTTACATGTACCTATTTCAACAAGTATGTTATAAGCTCTTCATAAGTTGTAAGTTGAAGTTCCCATCTTATACTTTCTTATATGTTCCATAATAAAATAATCTCAGTAAATATTTTGCAAATTAATTAGTAAATATATCATCCTTAAATGTATTAAAAATTGGCATATAATGCCTATTGTGGGAGGTGGTGAAAAAGAAGCAGGGAATTTTGACAGGACTCCATAGAAATATCAGCAGTATAAAAATAGTCTTCCTAAATACCAGATAATGTTGGCAGACATCACTTATCCTCACCACATCAGAGAACTTCAGAGATGAGATTCTCAGATGGGGCAAATTCATTCAGAGATGAGCTAAGATGTCTGTTTCTCACATTCCTGGGCATTAAAAAAAAAAATCTTAGAGCATGATGGCGAATTTGCTTGTATTGAAGATCATTTTGCTTTTGGCTGTATCAAAATGAGCCCCATCCAAAAAGAGCTGTGCCAAAATGCCATGCACTGTACAGAAGCAGGCCTGGTTGTATTTATTTCTGGAGTGTCTGTCATCTGCATGTATAACTCAGTGTTTCCAATATGCTTTTCACTCAAGTGACATCACATGTGATTATTTTCTATACATCTTTTCTAGAATAACATCTGTAGATTACAAACAAAATAAATTTATAATATTTAACACTGTCAAAACAACTGCATACTTTATGGACTGTATTTGAGAGACTATTGCTATGAAGCACTTAAATATATTTAAAATGTTGGCTTTCAAAAGTATTATCACTATAAATCACTTTAAAGTGAGTTTAAGTGTCATCCTAACAAATGCCACAAACCAAAAATCAATCTACCCCGAAACAAAAACTTGAGATGCACACTATTTGCAATTGAATTATATGTAATTGAAGTGTTTGTATATACTACAAGTAGGTTTGACAAATATGAGAAAAAAGCACGTAAAATTCCTACCTTGCGTTTGTTTCTTGTTCACTGCATTATCAGCTTTATGTCGTTTCTAAAGTTTAAAAGCAAAAAGAACAACTGTGAAAATGTGAATGAGATTACTAAAACAAGAGAGCACTCATACCAAAAAAGATTTAGCTTATGTTTCTCAAGGTTTTTATCATTTCTCATGCATGTCAATGTTAAAGTATACATTGATGGGGTAGTGGTGATGGGAAGAATCAGAGCACACCTAGGAATTCTAAAACTGAAAGAACAATTCCCAGTATCTCCATAGAGTGCTCCTTTTCTGAGAGCATACGTTTGTGGTCCTCACAAGGATCTTACCTTGGCACATAGGTAGGATTAAAATTTTAATGTACTAGAAAAGTATGAAAGGTTGATTTAGTATTTTGCTTTAATAACTCACTTTAAAAAGGAGATTGCCTGAGAGAATTATCTATAATAACTACCGTTTAATAATAGTATTGAAATATTTTCAGCTTACGAAATTCGTTACCAAATTAAGCTGAGCACATCCTCTATAATTTAATGATATGCTGATGTCTGCCAATGATTTGAACCAACGATGTCTACCACTGGCATACAGTCTCTCCTGTTCAATGCTCCCCAGCATTCCCTCCTCCCACCACTTGCAACCGAAAGCCACTGAATTACATAATCTTATCATATCTTCCTTCCTCCCAAGAGCACCTACAAAATTACACAATAAGCAGGTGAGTTAGTCTAAGTCTAGGTAGGTTTGAAGAGTTGCATAAGCCAAGGTTTTATAGCAGTGGGTAAGAAGAAGAAACAGGTCAGAGGAAAGGTGAGAATCTGAGTGCCCAGGAAAGCTATTTTCTCTCCGGTTTACCTAGAGGTTTTCCATGGCTTCCATCTAAATTTACAGCATCGAGTGTAACTCATCAGACTCCATTAACACTGCAGAAGAGTGGTGAGTGTAACTAACTCTGTTCGCTCAAAGATCGTTTCATACAAAGCCTGAAGTTGAATATAGTTGTGCGTACCTGACTATAATATGGGTTGGAACAAATGTAAAACAAATGAGTTCCTAAGTTTTCCATTTGAGAAAAAATACAGTTTTCAGAATCACAGTGCGCATATGAAAACACTGCAAGAGAAAAATCTAGAAGTGTGGATTAGCACTCCAGGACATGGCAACACCCAAGAGGAATAGATAAGAGCTGGGAGCGTACACTCAGTTTGTGGAAACAATCAGCTACTGAACTGCACAAAATGCAAACAAAACATTCAAAATGCCTCTGCGAAAGAATTGTTGAGAATGATTCTTCCCACACAGACATGCAGGAACACAATTAGAACTCCTTTTCAGTATAAAATACTCACTAATAAAAGTGTATTAATGTAGACTTTCAATAGGCATATTATTGCTTCCAAAAGCAAGCAGTTTGCCAAAAAAGATTCTTAAATGTTTAAAGTTCTGTTAAATTTGTAGCATCAGTAGAGATTTTGTAGTTACAGAACTTTGAAAATATTCTTTTTGCTTGTTAGTAGAGATTATAAGAAAATTAGAAAGTGATCCAAAACAAATTTTCATCAAAAATAACAGTCCAAGGTAAATTTAGATATTCAAAGGAGGCACAAATGTTTCCAAAATACGAGACAATGGTTAGATTTCCAACTAAAGGAGATAAATAAAAGCTAATTAATGAAACATTCCACTTCAAAGAGGAAATTTAATCTTAGTGAAACCCAAGGCAATCTTAAACATCACTTTCCATCTACAGCGAATTCTTGCACAAGAGCATCTCTTTCCTCTATCTTCCCATCACAGAATTAGGTTACTTGTCATGAAACAAGTGTGTTGAATATAAGAATCTATCTCAATAGGCAGATTTTAATCCCATGCCTACAAAAAGAAAGCATCTAACTTTTGTGTCTTGATAAGATTATTCCTTCTAAAACTAATAGTTCATAAAAAATTAAGCTATTCTCTGAGTTCAAATACCTCAACTGTGTCATAATCGAAATTCATTTACTATCACTGAGGGCTAATGAATTATTTAATATCATCAGTATTAGATTGACAGCACACGAATAAACTGTATTGTATAAACAGTGTTATGAACTTCAGGATACATAGTATGCAATGCTGACCACTCCCTCCTTCTGGAAACTCTTCCCTCCCTAGGTATTTCTTATCACATCATTGCCAGGTTTGCCATCTGCACCTTGACCCTTGTCTCCTCTGCCTACTTGCTATTCAGCAATGGTATTGCTCAAGGCTTACTCCCTGGCCCTCCTCACTTCTAACTCCATATTCTCTTCTTACAACTCTTTCATACCTGCAGTTTCAATTATAACCAGTACATAAATATATACCAGTCAAAACTCTCATCTGAGCTCCATGATTATATCTGGTTGCCTCTTTAACATCTCTCTGGCAATCTCAAAGGCATCTCAAACTGTTCACAAGGCAACCAGGGACCTTAATCTCCAAGACCTGGTACTTGTCTCAGACATGGAAACACATGCCATCCATTTACCCAAACCAGGAAATTCATTCTAATACCTTTGTCTCCCTCTCATTCCTATCCAAGCCATTCTTTCACTCAATAAATATTTACTAAACACTGACTATGTGCCAGGCCCTGTTACTGTTGCTGAGACTACAGTAACAAGTGACAAAACCCCTTCCTTGCATGGAGCTTACATTCCAGTGGTTGTGGATAGAATAGGGTATGTAGCCATGTTAGATAGTGGTTAAGTCTTGTCAGTTTTACTCTTAAAAATGTACTAAATTCATTTTCTTACTTTTCACCATGTCTACCATACCTGCTGAGTCTAATATATCTTCATTTTTTTTACACTAACAACTAGAATATTCTTGTCTGCACAAATGCTCTGTTTTCCTTGCAATCCATTTTCTACTGTTAAGCCAAAAGGATCTCTAGATGATAATACAGTTAACATTTATTCATCACTTACTATATACCAGGCACTATTCTAAGGACTTCATGTCCATCATTTAATTCTCATTAATAGCCTAGTGTGATTTTTTTTTTTTTTTTTTTTTTGAGATGGAGTCTCATTCTGTCGTCCAGGCTGGAGTGCCGTAGTGGGATCTCGGCTCATTGCAACCTCCGCCTCCACGGTTCAAGCCATTCTCACCAGTATGATTACTTGATTAATGTCGATCTCTTCTATTGGATATAAGCTCCATTACGGCTAGTTTTACTCACTAACATAGTCTCAGTATTTGGTTCCTACACACTGTAGACTTTGAATAACTGTTTTATAACAAATGGAGTCTCCTAGTATTTAAATTAACAAGTTTATAGCAAAGAGGGAACATTTTTAGTGATAAATATCAATTTAACAAATTTGATCTTTATCATAGGAACTAGCATTTAGCATAATACAGCTTTTTAGAAGAGAGTTCTCCATCAATTTTAGAGTATTTTCAAGTATGTGTGTTATCTGTTATTAACACATAAAAATAGAAAATCATAGTATGTTAAGTTATCTAAAGCATCAAGAGTTAAAATGCACTGGGGGTGAATAAGTCTTCAGTACCTTACCTGCAGGCAATTCTTACTATATTTTAATCTATCTATCTACACACACATATATATATATATATTTTAAAATTTTAAATCTATATATATAGAGAGATTTAAAAACATTATCTAATAGAATATAGGAAAGTTTACTAGATTGTAATCTCTGCTTTATTCACTGATGTATTAGTGGCAGCCATGACCAGTCTTCACCAATATCCAGCTCTCCACTTCCATGGACCCTGAGACAACACCTTCTCTTTGCCATGCCACTAGTTCTAATACTGAGCTATAAAGAGATGTGTGCTCCATTTCTGGGCCAAAACATAGAAGAACTGAGATTCCATCCCCTCTCCCCACCCTTGCTACAATAACCACCAATATTCCACAAAGCAGAATCTTGATTCAGGCTGAATCCCTGATGCCCACCATCATGTGTCTTTGAGTAAGTGAAAAATAAACTTATATATTAAGCCACTGACATATGAGACATGATTACCAGCACAGCAAAAGTTTAACACATCCTCATACATATCCTAATGAATGCCTGGCAGCTCAAGAGTTCTTCAAATGTTCTTGCTGAGTGGATGAATGAAAAGATGTATTCATTATTCTCACTGATAAAGACAGCTCTTTGTCCAACTATCTAAATTGTTATTTGATTTGTCCCCCATTTTAGAGAGTATTCTTTCAAACTTTCTATCACTTTACAGTTTGGCATAAACTTCTTGCTAAACTACTCTTACAATTTCTAGTCAATTTCTTAACAGTGATTTCATTGGAAAACTACTTCATATGATACTATTATCTCACAATACTATTATTACATTCTTTAGGACTGCATGATTAGCAACTTTCTAATAGTACCTGATTATTATATTATGCCAAAAAGAGTTCTGTTAAAAAAAAACTTCTTGGATACAATTTTATTTGCCATGTACTTTCAAAGATGGAGTACTAGAAACCATAGCTAGAGAGATTATAGCTTTGCCAGGGAACAAAACAAAGCAAAACAAGACAGGGAAGGCAGTTTTGAGTAGTGATTATAAGGCAGGAGTCTGGAGCCAAAATGCCTTGTTTGAATTCTGACAGCCCCAGTGTGACTTTGGACAAGTTACCGTACCCCTCCTGCCTCCTCTTATCTGTAAAATAGGGATAAGATCAATAACATCTTCAAGGGTTGTTATAAGATTAAGTAAATGTAAAGGACATAGAGTAAGTACAACCTAGAAGCACAATAAATGTTGGTGACCCTTCACAATCATGCAGAGCCAAGAGCACTGGATAGGACGGAATTCTGATTCTATCACTTTCTTAGACAAGTTACATGACCTCTCTAAGCCTCAGCTTCCTTACCTTTAAAATTGAGTTAACATCCAACTTTCAATGTTATTGAAAAAATTAAATGAGAAAAACATTTGTGAAACACTAGCATGATGCCTAGTAAATTAAAGGTACTCAATGATAATTAGGCTAAACAAAGAAAAGGGAAGTCCAAAAGGCAAAGAAAGTGACAAAAGTGTAGTAAAGACCAATCCCTGTGGACTGCCAAGTCCTACCACAATCTAAAGGTTGGCAAGTCTATGTGGAGCAATGCAGGTAGGAGTCTCTTACACTTCTCAGCTAGTGTCTCCATCAAGTATGTCATTTCCAATCAAGAGGACTATGCTGTTTTATACACATGCACAACATCTGTTTCTACTCTTAAATACTTGGATGATTTTGAAACTGATGATCTAAATGTTCAATTGACCCATTCCTAACATGGCAAATGCCATCTTAATGAGATCCCAATTTGATCCTCTATAGAAAAAGTGTTAATGTTTGTATAACTTTAAATTGGAGCGTTCTAAATTTCTCACCATTTCCTTGCTTTACCATCTTACTTTCCTAAGGATTAACAGATTGTCCTCTCAGACTGGCAAACAACTATTTTAGAATAAAATACCTAGGAATACAGCTAACTAGGGAGGTGAAAGATCTCTACAAGGAAAACTACAAACCACTGCTCAATGAAATCAGAGATGACAAAACAAATGGAAAACATTCCATGCTGCTGGATAGAAGAATCAATATTGTAAAAATAGCCATACAGCTCAAAGCAATTTACAGATTCAATGCTATTCCCATTAAACTACCATTCTTTACAGAATGTCAATGAATAGTTTAAAATTTAACTATTTAAAAATTCATATGGAACCAAAAAGACAGCCCAAATAGCCAAGGCAATTCTAAGCAAAAAGAACAAAGCTGGAGGTATCAAATATGCTACCCAACTTCAAACTATACTACAGGGCTACAGTAACCACAATAGCATGGTACTAGTAGGAGAACACACATAGACCAATGGAACAGAATAGAGAACCCAGAAATAAGACTGCACACCTACAACCATCTGATCTTCGACAAAGCTGACAAAAACAAGCAATGAGGAAAGGAGTCCCTATTCGATAAATAATGCTGGAATAACTGGTTAGCCATATGTAGAAGACTGAAACTACATCATATACAAAACTCATCTCAAGATGGATTAAAGACTTAAATGAAGGCTGGGCATGGTGGCTCACGCCTGTAATCCCAGCATTTTGGGAGGCCAAGGTGGGTGGATCACCTGAGGTCAGAAGTTCAAGACCAGCCTGGCCAACATGGCAAAACCCTGTCTCTACTAGGAAAAAAAAAAAAAAAAAAAAATTAGCCGGGAATGGTGGTGGGAGCCTGTAATCCCAGCTACTCGGGAGGCTGAGGTGGGAGAATTGCTTGAACCCAGGAGGCAGAGGTTGCAGTGAGCCAAGATTGCGCCACTGCACTCCAGCCTGGGCAACAGAGTGATAATCCATCTCAAAAACAAAAAAAACAAACACAAAAAAAGACTTAAATATAAAACCCCAAACTATAAAAACCCTGGAAGAAAACCTAGGCACTACCATTCAGGACATAGGCATGGGCAAAGATTTCATGACAAAGATGCCAGAAGCAATTGCAACAAAAGCAAAAATTGACAAATTGGATCTAATTAAAGAGCTTTTGCACAGCAAAAAAGAAAAAAAAACAAACAACAGAGTAAACAGACAACTTACAGAATGGGGGAAAACACTTGCAAACTATGCATCTGACAAAGGTCTAATATCCGGCATCTACAAGGAACTTAAATTTACAAGAAGAAAACAACCCCATTAAAAAGTGGGAAAAGGGCCGGGTGCAGTGGCTCACGCCTGTAATCCCAGCACTTTGGGAGGACGTGGCAGGTGGATTGCCTGAGGTCGGGAGTTCGAGACCAGCCTGACCAACATGAAGAAACCCTGTCAGTACTAATAATACAAAATTAGCTGGGCATGGTGGCGCATGCCTGTAATTCCAGCTACTCAGGAGGCTGAGGCAGGAGAATCGCTTGAACCTGGGAGGTGGAGGTTGCAGTGAGCCGAGATTGCACCATTGCACTCCAGCCTGGGTGATAAGAGCGAAACTCTGTCTCAAAAAAAAAAAAAAAAAAAAAAAAAGGTGGGCAAAGGACATGAATGGACACTTCTCAAAGGAAGACATACATGCGGCCAGCAAACGTTGAAAAAAAGCTCAACATCACCAATTATTAGAGAAATACAAACCAAAACCACAATGAGATGCCATCTTATACCAGTCACAATGGCATTTATTAAAAAGTTAAAAAATAACAGATGCTGGCAGGGTTGTAGAGACAAAGGAACATTTATACACTGTTGGTGGGAGTGTAAATTAGTTTTGACCATTGTGGAAGACAGTGTGGTGATTCCTCAAAGACCTAAAGACAAATACCATTTGACCCAGCAATCCCATTACTGGGTATATACCCAAAGGAATATAAATCATTCTATTATAAAGACATATGCATGTGTATGTTCATTTCAGCCCTATTCACAATAGCAAAGACATGAAATCAACCTAAATGCCCATCAATGATAGACTGGATAAACAAAACGCGGTACATATACACCACAGAATACTATGCAGCCATAAAAAAGAATGAGATCATGTCCTTTGCAGGGACATGAATGGAGCTGGATGGAGGCCATTATCCTTAGCAAACTAACACAGGAACAGAAAACCAAATACCGTGTGTTCTCACTTGTAAATGGGAGTAAATGATGAGAACACACGGACACAGAGGGGAACACCACATACTGAGGCGCATTGGAGGGTGGAGGGTGGGAGGAGGGAGAGGATCAGGAAAAATAACTATAAGTAACTAATAGATGCTCGGTTTAATGCCTGTGTGATGAAATAATCTGTACAATAAAACCCCATGACACACGTTTACCTATGTAACAACCCTGCACATGCACCCCTGAACTTAAAAGTCTCTCTTTCTCTCTCTCTCTCTCTCTATATGAAGTAGTTTAAAAGAATAGGAAAACAACCAAACCAAAACAAAACATTGGTTTCCTCAAGTAAGACAGTTAAAATAGACAAAACAGAAAAAAGGCCTGAATTTATTTGGTAGAGTTAGTTTTATAAAGGAGAAAGAGACTTCCCCTTTCTCTTATTACCACAGAATAAAAATAGCTAATTTGGTTACTATTACTTTCTTTTAAAAAAATGAGATAAAGGAAAAAGAAACTTAGAACTATTAAATAAGGTGAGAAGAAATCAAAGGCATTTAATAAAATGAAATTTATTATAATTATTTAAGTTAAAAAATAGAAAATACCAAAAAATATCACTTAGATAATTTGGAGAGTTTTTCATTTAATTGAAAATAATGTTCAAATGTACTTTTCTCCTCAAGCCAATTATTACAGTAAATTAATTTCTTTTATTTGCTAAACTATAAATGCAATAGAACACTGTAACAAACATTCAGCAATATTACAGAAAACAAAAATTAACTTCAGGGATAGGAACATATTCTAGACATTTTGAAGTTGAATGTATATTTTAAACAGCCCATGCCAAGAATTAAATAATTTAAGAAAAAACTAATATTTAAAACATATATAAATAACAAAGTCACAGACAATTATGAAAAAATAGAATACTTACAATATCTTCTATTATCTCTTTGATAGCTGCCACAGCTAAAATAAATAAGAGAGGAACCAGTGTTGTATAACGACCTGTTGGTGACACATCAGGTATTTGCTATTTGGAAAAAAAAAAAAGAGAAATCCAATGAGAACTAGAAAATTTATAATAGATTCAAGAAAACAGTCTCAGTGCCTTCTAAAATATGCCTCACTGATTTTACTATCTTGGCCGACTAATGCTGAGTGAGGTAATGTGTTCGTATCTAATAAGTACTGGAAAAGCATGTTAATTAGTTTCACAGTAAGTAGTTGTATATAGGACTACAACCTCCATTGGAAGACTGGTTACATAAGTTACAGTATATCTATTCACTAAAATATAACTATTAAAATGATATTTTAGAAACACAATGAATAACTGGGAAAATATCCACACATTGTTATATGAATACAGCAGGTAACAAAACAATAGGTATTCTATGATCCCCTTTTTGTAAACTAAGTCAATAAACGATGCTTGGGAGGGAAAAAAAAAAAAAAAAGACCAGAAGGATATATACCCGCAATTTAAGAGTAGTTGTCTCTGATGGTAGAATAATGAGAGTTTTAAATTTTTTTCCTTGTGTTTTGTGGTGTTTTAAAAATTTTTTATTTTCAAGTTCAATGAAAATATTTTTTCAAATTTAAGCATATGTTCAATATGCTACTTTTTAATAAACTAAAACTTTTTCTGACTACAACTAATTTAAATACAAAGAGAAGCACAAGATTTAACTTCTTGCATTCTAAGGTTCAGAGTTGATACTTTTCCTATGAAAATTAACATTTTAAGAAAACGTCCCATCCCCTTTACCACCCAAAATGAACAGTCCTTGCCACATCAAATTTATAGAACATCCAAAATAAGCTGATAAAAATGAATCAAAAGGCTGGAAAAGGTAGTGGATTCCAACACTGCTTGCAGCAGGAGCCAGAAATGTCCACCAAAACCAGCTTATCTCTCGGCATTTACATAAACCTCAGGGGACTGGTCACGGGCTTAACATTTATTAGTACCTGAACATTTGACAAGGTTTTATGACGTGACTTTACCTGCAGCAGTGCAATAAAGAGAAAAAATGAATTAGCAGCTCTTCTGAACTGAGAGTAGAGAAATCTTGGAAGGAATGTGATTATGTTGTATTTTGCAGTGCTAGAAAACAAAAATGAAAAGTAGCATAAAACTTCTCCATAATTAGCACCCACACTTACAAAGTTCTGTTACTACCATATAAAAAGTTAGATAAGGAACATTTGCCGGCTGTTTCAAATTGGGAGAATATTGCAAAGGGTCATTAACCTAAATGAAAAAGAGTGAAAAGGTTAAATAAATAGTAAAGCGTGAATACCACAGATTTTTTTTTTTTTTTGCATAATCTTTTGTCCTATTTGGCCAATTATTCTGCTTAACATTACTAGAAGTAGCTTACAAAGAAGAGCAACTTTGGAGTTAAAGGGCTCCAGCCCTCCATAAGACAGAGTACAACGTGCGACTAGAAAATAAAATCTTGCCAAAAAAACCCCAAAATCAGCAATTTGAGCAATTTGACCAGACACTGTAAACAGAGATGCCTTTCCTGGATAATTTCAGGGAGATCTCTGGGGTTCTGTTTGAATTTTCTTCACTGCCACTCCAGGAACATGGCTAGAAATCCACACTAAACACACCAGATATGCCCACATCAGTAAGATATCACTACTTAGGTCTTAGAAACACCCAGATCTTCCTCTTGTTTATCAAATAGAAAGGAGATTAAAGCAGACACATGCCACATTACCCAAATTGAGAAATGTTCCTCTAGAATTTGAAGTTGTACATATTAAGTGGGCACTTCTCAAATCTAGTTAACTCTGCCACTGGAGAAACACTTTATTAGTATTGAAGGTGTTTATGTGGTCCCAGAAGCCGCATAAGCGGCCAGTGCTTACACAGATACTTTTTACATTATTGTTGGAATGAAAACACAACAGTGCAGTGAAGTAATTCGCACAGCCCTCCATTCCTCCACACCATACTAAACTTCACAACTATCAAAAACCAATACTTAAAGACTATATAACCAGAAGGAATTCTTGGTGCAGAATTGCAAAGACCTCTTCTAAAATGTTAAAACTTGCTAACCAAAACCAGTAATGCATCGCTCTATTAACAGGTTTAGGACAGAGGCATTTACACATAAGCAGCTTCCATTATTCAATATCTATGCAGCATCGGCAGAGGATGGGTGCTTATTCTTTCTGCTCCTCGCTATTTCCAGATTCTTATGAATATTTCTCTATGGGATAGAAGATGGGGAAACAGCCTATTCACACTGCCAACAGGGAGCTCTCAAATATTAACTGACTGCACTGAAAGCTCTTTGCAAGCATTTTCATTTTGACCTAACCAGCTCTGCTCTGCTGGCTGGTCTCATGGCATTCTTTGGTAGTTCTTACCTGACATGGTTATTGCAGAATTTTGTCAGCTGGGGCTGGTTGATGAAAATAGTCCTTACTTCCTCCTGGTCGGCCAGTGAGGTCTTCTCTGAAACATCATCTGTCTTCTCATAACCTTAAAAAGAGATCTTCTTATTGTACAAGAAATGTTTTATTGTCCAGACCAAAAACACATTTCATAACTAGTCTAGAATATGAAATCTGTTAAAAGCTACTTGCTTCCCCTTACTGTTGTTTCTTTTATAATAAAAAGTAACATCCCCATATTTAACATTTCTACTAGATTTAAAGGGCAGCATTTAACAGTCATGTAAAAACTGAGCCATATCAAAAACAAGACATAACATCAACTTTACATTTCCCCCATAAGTGTTCAACTTCTTTCCTTCCACTATATAAAAAGATGCCCAGAAGTAAAACTTAATTTTAAACTGGTTTAAATTACAGTTTTAGGTAAAACTAACAAGGTAATTTAAAATATAGTCAAAAATTTAAGCATGTGCATTTAATACTTTCCTGGGTTTTTTCCCAGATGAAGACAGAAGAAAAGATAAATAGTAAGGTTTAAATAGAGAACTGCAACAATGATCCAACTCACTATCATCACCTATTTTTTTCTCCAGTTAGAATTCATGTTCACAAACGAACTTTAAATTTCTCAAGAGCACTTCAAGTCATCTCATAATCATTGAAACAACAGGATACATTCAACTGGGTACTTTGTTGCAATGTTGACAAACACTTTAAAAAATACATACAAGTTCTAGAACAGAATATCAACAGATAGTATTTTAAACAGCTTTTTGTGTCTTCTAGTGAAAAATCAAAGGGGTGACAACAGTACTGTATCTCCAAAACCCATTTTTCTTGTCTTTTCTGCCTAGCCAATGCCAACTCCTCCCATAAGACCTGCTGACATGTGGTTTCTTCTGAAGTGTTCTATGATGTTCAAGTTAGGTAAAACGTCTTTGGGTTTCCACAGCCCTCTGAACCTCCCCACTCTTCAGCAAAACACTTACCAGAAGGTTTTGTTGCTGCCTGAGTCAGGTTCCCCCTACCAGAATGGGAACTCCCTAGGGCCATAGAGGGTGTGTTATTCATCTTCTCAACACCAGTGCCAACAAACAGCAGGTACCCAATGTTTGCCGAATACATATACCCAATGAAAAATGAGTGGTTGACTGTTTTTCGGGGGCAAGAAAAGCTGCTCCACCCACTGATAAAAAAACAACTGTTGGCCAAGTGCTGGTAACAACTATGTGAAAAGCTGGCCTGTGGGGTTTGTTATAGTATGAAACCAGAAAATCACTGAGGTGTTCTACAAAGGTGAGAAGCATGAGCACAGGGACTGGGGTGTGAGAAACGGTGTCATGTGTGCAGGGGAGAGCAAACAGGGCAGTGCCGCTGGAGCACAGACAGAAGGCGGACGAGAAACCACGCTGAGGAAGCACACAGGCCAGGTCCCAGAGGACCCTGCGCTCTGCTTGGCAGCCAACCACTGAAAGCTTTCCAAGTAGGAGGGGCACAGGGTGAGAGGCACATTGTATCCTTATCACCCTGGAGGTCACATGGCTCCGAGTAGATTCTGTCACACCCATTTCACAGTTTCAGACCCAATCAGCAGCTTTGCTCACAGTGTTTCCCTACACCATGTTCTAAACACATACTTTTCCCTCTAGTTTTGTATAATTGAAATTTCACACATGGGTTATTGAATAGAGGGAGATCAATCTTTAAAAAAAATTGAGTCCTTTATTAGGTCTTCCTTCATGGTAGCATGAAGACCAGAGTGTGCTGTTCCCCGCCTCTGGATTAGAGAGAGAGCTTCAAAAAAACCAGCTCTTCACTCCACTCTGAGCTGATGTTCTCAGGTTGTATTGTATTTACTTTATATAATGGACTTTTGAGTGTTGTATTTACTTTATGTAATGGGACTTTTGAGGGCCCGGCCCTTGGATGTCCTTAGCTGAGGAACTGGGTGTTACTCCCTCCAGACATACCTACTTACATTGAGGTCTCAAACGCTGCTGGGAGAGCACTGGATATTGCTATCCACTGAAAGCAATTGGATACTGCATCTCCCCCTCAGATATTAACTTGTATTCAAGAATTTCTGTGGGGCAAAGGATTTTCCTTGAACTAAAGGGACTGGAATTAACCCCATCCCTTATGTGGGAATCAGAGTAATTAAAACAATCCTAATGGATTAGTAGGGGCCCAACCTAGGTCAGATAATAAGGGATCTTTAAAGAGAAAACTCACCAAAATGAAGGGGAAAATCTAAACTGTAAACTGTTGCCAGGGGTAGGACCATTGAAGAGACTGGATGGCTCTGAGCAAAGGATTTCACAGATAACATAGGCTTTCTTTACCCAGGCATTACAGAAAAGCTTTGGAAAGATACTGTACATGAAGCTGAATGTATGCAGAACGCTTGGCTCTGTTGTGCCCTGACCAGGTGTGATACTGAGGAAGGGAGATCTGCACTGAAAGCAGGGAGTGAGGCTCTCAGCCAGTGGAGCTGGTAGGCACCTCTCCCCTGTCGCCTCAGCAGTGACATGGAGAGCCATCAGGCACCTTAAGCCCACTCCCAGAATGTCTGAAGGCCAGAGACTGCAGGTATCACCTTCTGTTATGTATCCGATTCTGTTTACTCCTAGCAGGTGACAGCAAGCTAGCAGTAAACAGGCACAGCAACCTCAGAGGTTCTCAGAAATATCTCAGTGAACATACTTGACCTCAGAGATCCTCAGGAATATTCTGATGAAGGTACCTGGGAAAAAGACTAGCATTTTTGCTAATTTGGAAGTGAGAGTTTGTAACCATTATAATTAAACTCTTCAATGCAATCATCTTACATTGCAGAAATGGGCAACTTAGGTCTGGACTTAACGTAAGTAACCTGTCAATCCAGACTCTTTCCATGTAAAGAGAAACGGACTCTTCTATTTGATTAATGAACCAACACTTTGAGGAAGGTAGGTAGCAATTTTGATCTCACAGTTCTGGGTTAAAGGTGAAAACACATTTGCTACATTCAAAATTGAAAGTTATTCAATATGCACCAGATAATTCTATTTTATGATTTCATTTTTTTATTTCCTCTGCATATCACCACCTTCATCAGCTATAATAACCACATAAAGAGCTACATGTGCACACCTGGGCAATGCCTAAGCTGAGCTATTAGAATGGTGACAAAGGCAATCAAAATAGGAGAATCCTTTACCACCCTGCCCCAAAGAGGGTCAAACTAAGATGGTGTACCTTCTTATACATGGAGTTCTATTCCTCGTTTTAAGGAAGGAACCCATGTCCCTTGCTGTTTAATAATTTAGAGGGTTCGTTCACATAAGTCATTAAAATTTACTAGTAGCTTTTAATCCACCTGTCTGAACTCCTAAGGACTACTGAAAACTCCGACGCTTTTATGTCATCCCCTCACAGAAAGCAAGGGGAAGGCGAGTGCCGTTCTTGATCTGGTAACAGTTCTGAGTCTTCCTGGTAGGTCAGGACTTCAGAAGCCTTCTTTGTCTGTAAGTCATGCTAAAGGTGAACTTTACTGAGAGAAAGAAACGCATCTTAATCATGCTCTTTGGTATCTCTCTCAGCTTTTCCTAGCACAACCTTGTGCAAAGAGGACATACAATACTCACCTATTTAACGGAAATGGACTTCAAGACATTCAACAGACTGCTTCTGAGATCCACTCAGTGCCCCACCCATTTTCTCTGGGTTCAGACTGAACTCTGAAGCCCACCATGCAATGGGTTTGAACTCCGTATTAAGTATAGTCGAATGAACAGTATTTGGTAAATAGCAAAGCCAAGAATAAAACATGACCTTAGATAGTTACTTACTTTCACTAGGCTTCAGTTTCCTAATCTGTCAAAGAGAAGTATTCTGTGTTCAGGTCCTGGAATAGTTGGTAGTAAATGAAGGAATATGTATGCAATGTACTTAAAACACCTAATATTGTAATAGATTACAATACATGTAATTTGTATTACAATAAATGTAATAGATATTGTAAATGTCTATTATACTTAAAAGAGTTAACAGGGTGAATAATGATACAGTCATAGGCTGAGCCTCATAAAAATGGGAGGCGGCTTCTGGGTTAGAGGTTGAAGAATGTTTTGGGGTGGTAATTCTCTACCTTGTGGTGTAATTGACAATTCACCTGCTTCCCTTGTTACATGGTAAGTTACCTATTATACCTCTGGTTCATAGTAAGCCCTCAAAGCCTGATGAATTAACAAGTGAGCAAAACCAGATTAGTAATATACTAGAAACAGATCTCTTTCAAGTAGACATATGTTGCCCAAGCCTGTAGGACTGATGTCCAAACAACAATTAGTAAATTTATGATGAGAAGTAATTGCCATAGGAACTAGAGTAACTGAAGTTCCATAATCAATTCAACTCTCCCAGATTGGCCTATGTAGAAGTTAAATGACCAAAGTAACCCACCCACCAGTGGTTAGGTGAACTGAGACTCTCATAGCATTAGGGAAGTACAGCCTGATGCAACCAATCCTGCTAAAGGGGTAGATGCATCTGTAGGACCAACCTCTTAAAAGTTTGTTGCAATATCTTGACAATGAGGCCATGATACTTCAAGTCTGTTGGCTAATGCTTCTATTCCCTTCTGCAGAGCTGAGAAGAGTGCTGATAATGTTTAACCCCATGACTTACCCCTTCCTTGACCATCTCCATACCCATTTCCACCTTCGAACACAAATTGATATTTAATCTTCCAATGGGATTACCAAATCCTGCAGGCCTAGGAACCAATCTAGCCCCCTTGCAGGTGACTTTGCTCCTGTATATGTTAGTCTTAGAAAGAAATGAGAAGGTATACTCAATTCGCAAATTTCCAAGTTGTTGGAGACATCTCAAAATGGCCCACAAGTACAGACACACAAAGTAAATGATGATAGTAACACCAGATATATGCTCCTTCCTCACATTTTCGATTCTCCAAGAGACTAACTCAGGCATTCACCCCAATGTCCTTGGTGCTCAGTCAGACATTTGACATCCACTAATAGCATTATTAGTCTTCTTAAATTAAGTTTCACAGAGCAAATTGGCAGGCAAATTCATACACCTATCACTTTGAGGAATGGAACTGAGCAAGGATCCTTTTCTATGTATGAAAGCACATTTGTATAGCAGCTTCTGGGAAATCTTAGCTTCTTTCAACATTGTGTTCTCCAAGGTCTGTAACTGCTTAAAAATGGTCAGAATCAAACCAGTTCCCAGAAAAATGAATCTGGTCTAGCTTTTATTGAAATGAGCAAGGAAAAGACTTTTCCTTATTTATGCCAAATAATGTCTGTAATATTCTGCCTGATTCCTATTCCCCCTGCCAGCAGAAAAGCAATTTTGTTTTCTGAATTGTGGTTTATCTCAAGCAATAAAAAAATTATCCAGTATTTGCTATGCATATTTTAAACCAGAGACTCTAAGAGGCCAAATTTTGCATTCTTGGTCGTAAAATGGCCAAATGCTATTTCTAAACTTCAGAAGGACCAAGAATTTCAGTATAGGGAATAGTCACATGTAACTTTTAACTACTGAATATGCTAATAAGATTACTTTGTATTACCAAATAAAAATATACAAGCAACATCCTTCTGGTGACTATTTTAGCTTCCAGCAATAATTTTATTTGTCAAGAAAACAAAGGATGCTGGTGGGTCACTATCCTAATTATGACTCTGAAGTGAGCAAGTGCTCATCTTCCCCGAACAGTGTTTCATCACTTAACCCACTTAGGGGCTGTGAGGTGAGCTCAAGTTCTTCTACCAATTACCCACATGACCCTGCACAAACCACTTCATCCCTGGGGGTTATTCTCTTCCTTTGTAAAATGGGGAAGCCAGGCTAGGCTAATAATCTGACAGTTACTCTCAGCTCTAAAATTCTGTGAAATTAATATCTGCTGAGCAGCAGGCAGAAAAGAAATCAATAGTTTTGTTCAGAAGAGCAGGAAAATTCTGAAAAACAAAGTAAAAAAATTTCCCTTCTTGAGCCTTTATTGAGATGTTTCACAGCAACAGTTGCCTTCCTTAATCTGCAGCCAAAACTCAGTCACGAAGTGAAATGGTGCTTTGTGATGGTAACTCAACATCCATATTTGAAAAGCTAAGCAGTGACTATACTCAGTTGCCAACAACTACCTGGCACCTACTGATCAGTGACTACTGGGTTGCTGAGAATGATGACACAGAGTCTTCCTTTCTTCATCTGCCCAGATTCATCATCACATGCTTATATGCACACAGTACAATGTAACAGAGGAAAATGCTCAATAGTATAAGTGAAAGGCTTCTGACCTGCTCATATGAGAGAAGTATCATTTCTGAAATATTCCATTTTTCATCCGAAATATCATGATCTAATAAGACCTGTTGTTCATTCATTTGCTTATTCATTCATTCAACATACTTAAGAATATACTATGTTTTGGGCATTTTAAAAATGTTATAGAAACAGCAGGAAATAAGATAAGGTCCTCTTTCTCAGGGACTTATTTTCTAGAGAAGAAAAAGATAATTACAGAACATGGTAAGAATGAGGAAGAAAATAAACAAGTGATTGTAGAACAATTGACAGAAGTCTCTGTGCTTAAGTTTCATTATGCATATAATAGAACTAATAACAGTATCTTACCTCAAAGGGTGGTTGTAAGGACCCAGCGAGTAAATATGAGAACAATGCCTGGCACGTAGTAAGAGTTTAGTAATGAATGTGAGCTATTTTCATTGTTGTTGTTATCACTGCTAGTGATGCTACTATAGCTGCTGCTATTTTACACTGAGTGGTCAGAGAAGACGTCTCAAGGAGATGCTGAGTTCAGACCTTGATGACACATAAAGGAAGATAAGGGACAGTTGTCAACCCAAAAGGGGGAATAGCAGGAAAAGCCCTGGAGGGGAGAATGAGCTTGGCATTTCCAGGAACATGAGGGCCACTAATAGTAAACAGAGCATAAAACAAAAAGAAGCAGGGCCAGATTGGGAGACTAACAGCCTGAATTTATATTCTTTATGCAGTAGGAATTCACTGACAGGTTTAAGTAGAAAGACCATTTCGAGGACACTGTGATAATCCAGGTAAAAGATGATGTGTCCTGGGTTAGACTGGTGACAGAGATGAAAGGAAGTGGATGCATACATTATACTCTGGAGGCAGAGCTGGCATGAGCCATATAACCTCTTCATGATTGCATGATGCTCCATAGTACTACTGCCTGGTGCTACTCCATGCAAAAGCCCAAGACATGAAAGAAATGTAGGATTTTTAAAAATCTGACCCATAATGTTTTATTTTGATCACATGCTAAATTTACAATATTTTGGATGTGTTGGGTTACATACATTGTTCAAATTAATTTTGCCCATTACTTTATTGTAGGATTGTAAATACAACAAATAATTAACCACTTAATGAATAGAATTCTCTTTACAGCCAAACAACCCTAATCCTTAGATACCATGCATCCTTTTTCTCATTATTACATGGTAATCAATAATGTTTAAAATATAGAATATAATCAAGGAGGGCATTAAAGAATCATGCCTAAGAATGAGAGAGACTGTTTAGGTCTACCAGTTATGAGCTCTGGTTACTTTAGACAAGATAATTAACCTTTAGCTACCTATGCTCTTACATGAGTTTGTGGGGATTACATGAAATAATGCATGTGTAAAGTGCCTGGCTCCTCATGCATATGCAAAAATTCTAGCTATTATTTTTATTATGAAATCAGAAAGGCATACTATGGGAGAAAATAAATAGGCTATGTAGTCAGATGTATGTTCAAATTCAGATTATAACACTTCTACATGGGCAAATTATTTTATCATCTGAGTCTCAGCTTCCTCACCCATAAAATATGGTTAATGTGAGGATGACATTATGTTAGCAATGTAGCACAATACTTGTCATTCAAACAGTTCCTGTCACCCTATCCCCCCCACAGATTAATCTCCCCTTCAAAATACTTGATACGGGAAAACTAAAAGTCTTAAAGACTGTAATGTAGGTATTAACATTTACTTATTTTGGATAATACTTATAGTTGTGACCAGTGTAAATCAATATAGACAGCAAAATAATAAATTTTGCCATATAATTTGGTCAATTAATATTGAGTACTTTTTTTTTTTTAACAAAATTGTCATCTGTATGGGGTTATGCAACAGAAATGCAGGGGTGGTAGGTAGGAGGGAGACAAGAACAAGATACAAAATCACTGTTGCCGGGTAATATGGTTATAGAACCATTAAGTTTTTTGCAGACTCAACTTTATTGCAATTATAAGGGCTGTAATTGGAATCAGAATATCTATTATATTATTTCCTAAACATATTTAGGAGAGTGCAATTATATAACCTTTCACTCAATGGTTTCCAATATTAGGCATTAAAGGGACCATATTAGCTGCTCAAGTTTCTTGACTTAGGTTGGGGTCATTAAACAAAAAGTCATGCTTGCAACAGTCAAAGAATCTAATAAAAGAATATTAACAGGGAAACTAGACAGAGACTTTACAAACACAACTGCAGAACTTAGGTGTGATTAAAGTTAGGTACTACTAAGATGGAATTATTAGCATTAACCACTATCCTTTTCAAAGGCTTAATAATTGAAAGTCCTGAATATATATATGCACACATATGTATTTGTATATATTGTTTTGATACAGAAGCTTAAGAATATATACATACACACATATATACATATATACACACACATACACACACACATATATATATATATACATGTATGTATGTATGTAAGCTTCTTAAGCAGGTGCAGCAGCTCCTGGAAGCACATGAAAAGCTTACAGAAAGGTTGAGGAAGATCTAAGGCAGCTTGACTAATGGAATTAGTTCAAGATACCACAGATTCAGTCCTCTCTGTGTTCAGCCTTTTCATCTCTCCAGATGGCAAATTGACTGTGATTGGCTTAGCATGGGCCATGTGCTTACTTTTAAGTCAAAGAGGGGCATGGTAACTTGATGGAGCAGTCCCCTAAGACTATGGGGGAAGGGGGAGTTCTCCAAAGGAAAGCAATGGGCTTAATACACACACACACACACACACACACACACACACACACGCACACACACGTAAGCTTCTTAAGCTGGATCAAAACAATTCTTGGCTGAATAATTAAGATATTTGTATTTACTTTGTTTTTAGTGGTATCTTAGTACAGATAGTTCATTTAATTATAAATGCAGAAGCAATTACTGCAGTGACAAAAGAGGCTTGAAATCCCATGTTCTGCATTGTTAGAGCAGAACAGTCACTTCAAATGTTCGATTGTGAGCCTGACAGCAGCTGTTCAGAGACGGGTAAGGGGAGAGAGAGACAGCTCATGAAAAGAAGGAACCACTACTCTGGAAACAATAAACTGGGTGCTTCAAAGGTAAAGACTTACAAACCACATTTTCAAATATGGCACTGAAGAAATCAAACACCCTTAAAAGCATGGAAATTAAAATGGAAACTATTTAGCAATACCTCTCAAATTTCTAGATCATGACAACAGTAGCCAGAGGAAAAATGGAATTTTCAGTTGCATTAATACACCATCCCTGTACCGAGTGTTAATGCAGACTCTGTGCAGTGGACAATCTGCTCTTTCCAGCTCGGCATCTGCTTCTCCTGGAAACAGCCCATTGCTTTCCTTTGGAGAACCCCTCCCCCAGAGTCTTAGGGGACTGCTCCATCAAGGCTCCATGCTCCTCATTGACTTAAAAGTCAGCACACAGTCCAGGCTAAGCCAGTCAGTCAATTTGCCATCTGGAGAGATGAAAAGGCTGAACACAGACAGGAATGAATCTGTGGTATTAGTCAAGCTGCCTTAGATCCTCCTCAACCTTTCTCTAAGCGTTTCATGTGATTCCAGGAGCTACTCCACCCGCTTAAAGGATATGCTCAGCCTATATATTATGGAATCTTGACAGAATCATTTCAGCCCTCTGTTGGAAGCCAAGTCCTGTCCCAACACCCATCTAATGTAGGTGGGCACTGATGCCCTACCCAGACTGGCTAGCCTTCTTCAAGAAGCTAAGCCCTGTTCCCTGTACCTCAACCACTAGCTGGCTTTTCTGATCGACATGGAATGATGACCTGGAACCACAGTGCAATTTTCCTGCTTAAGAATAAGCAGGCTACCTGGAACCTTCCCCAACAGGCCCTACTTGCTGGATCAGATCTCTTCTGATGTTAACAGCTGCCCTAAACAAGCTCTGAGTCCAGCATGTTCTGGGACAACTGTGGATTGCAACTCTAAGGAACTTGCACAATAGCCAAACGGTTTTCCACATCCCTACCTTCTTCTCCATCACCCTCTTGTTCATGCAACTGTGATGCTAGCTCATTACCTCCAAGTCCATCTGAGTTATAACAAAACATTACATACCCTTGATCATGTAAAACATGGTTATCTCCTTCAACAATTGATAGCTTTTCATTATACAAAAGGGTTCACTTTTTAAAAGAGTTCTAAAAATGAAGATTAGGAGACATCACTTGTCATATGGAGACTTGCTCAAGGTTAGAGAGTCACTGAGCACCAAAGGCAAGACAACATTTGGAAATTGATAAAGTTCAACCCATATCTAAAGCTCTGACACTGATAGATAGATTCATGCATTCATTCAACAATTAAATTTGACCTCACCTCTCCCTTTAACTCTGTCCTTTGCTGGTCTATTACACCTCAACAGTATTTCCAGTTCAGACATTTCTCTACCCCTTCAGCCTTGTTGGATGCTACTTAAGTGTCAAAATACTCTCCTTGGCCATTCTTCTTTGAAGGGATACCTACAAAAGTTTTGAATATATTGTCTATGTAAAAGACCATCATACATCTGACACTAATCTTTTGAGCTATATGCTTAGTTCAATAATAATAAATGCTATACATGCTTAGGTACAGAGGATGGGACAGGCACAAGGGTATGGGTAAGTATCTATTAAGTATGCTACTCTAATATGGGGAAGTAACATGAATGACCCTTCAGGAAAGTCCCTTCTGTGCACTAAATGTTTACTAAATTTTCTATTTCAATATAAGGCATCCAAAAATTCCCAGAAATTTATAGTCTTGTCTCTATCCTAATAACCACTAATATATTTTGTCATCAGGACCTGTCATTAGGAGACATGGTAAATGACATGTTTCCTTAAGTGCCTTTGAGGGAATTGATTTAAAAATAAACAAGTGTAAAACACACCACAGCAGTTATTGTCTAAAAAAGGAAAAAAAGTAATGGCTTAACATTTCTTGAACTCACGCTAAATTGTGACAAGCCCCTGAAGTAGCACTACAAATTCTAAGTGGTGGATTCTAAAGAGTATTCCTGACATTCAGAAGAAAGGATATCCTTAAGCAGTATTACAAGGAAATCTATAGTATGCCTAGAGTTGGGTGTCACACATAGTAAGCAGTCAATCTTGTTGGCAGCCAGCCTTGGATATTAACCTAAAATAATAGTCATCTTCGGCATGCTGAATTGCTTGAAAATAATAAAACATTTACTAACGCCATTTCATGCTTAACTGGAAAAGGAACCAGAACAATGAAAGACAGAAGGAATTTAATGACATCTCCTTGGGAATAACCCACAGATAACTTTATCTGACAGAAGAATTAAATAGTATATTTGCCAACATAGATGTTTAAAAATTGACACAGAAGCAGACTGCACCAGAAACGAGGGGTTGCAACCACCAGACATCTACCAAGCATCTCCTAGAAGTCTCAATTAGCTTAAAGCACCACTGACTTGCAGTGGCATTAAGTTCACCTCTAAAAATGCACAGGAAACAAGGCAGACTGACACTACGGACTGGATTCTAATCCAAGCAAAAGTGGTAAAGTAGTAATGATACTCTTCAAAAAATAACTGTATCAAAGAGTTTTTGACTGTCAAAGGGGAATACCAGGCCATGTCAGATATGTATTCTGGATTTCAGGAGGGCACATTTCAATTTATTATCAAGACCCACAAAGTGCAGAAGCCCCAACAGCTGTCCAAACCCACATGCTGAGTAATTGTGGAAGGCCCTGACAAGGGGGGGAGGTGGTCAGGGAGGGGGGGAGGTGGTCAGGGAGGGGTGAAGGAGTTGTATTTAGAGACCACTGCTGCTTCACAGGAAGTACTTGAACAAGCACAAGATTAAAAAAAGATCACAGGAAAGGTTGAAAATAGATAGGTTCACATGTTCAACAGTGAATATTAACAGATGCACAGACATCTGAGACTGGAGGAAAGGTGTTGTAAAAAACGTTAGAGACCACTCGATTTTTTCCCCCTTTCATCTGGGACACAAAGAATTGATGAGATGAGCCTGCTGCCTAGAATAGATGATACAATGTTGTTAACAGATAATAAAAGGCAGAACTTCTCAGCTCCAACATCTACTTTGCTTCAATCGTCTATCAAGGATAATCATCTTAAGACTGGAAAGGTTAGAATGAACATTAGTTCGAAGAACTAAACCAAAAGACAAGGTAGGGGATTATTTTAAGAGGGAAAAAAAGAAAAATCAGCACCTAACTGCTCTAAATGAATTCCTAGCCTATAGTAAATACATATATGTATGTGTAGGTATATATAATTATTTTCTAACCTACAGAACTGTGAGAACCTGCAAAATAGTTAAGTGAACTGTTACTAATCAGAGAAGAACTATGGTGAATGAGAGAGGAACTAAAAGATGAAGACAATTTAGTCATCGTTCAGTATGCATGGGGGATTGGTTCCAAGACCCCTTACAAAATCTGCAGATGCTCAATTACCTTATATAAAGTGATGCAGTATTTCAAATAACCTACACACATCCTCTTGTATATTTTAAATCATCTCTCGATTACTTATAATACCTAACACAATGCCTACACGTCATTTGCATGGATTCAACATAGTACTTGGTGTGTGGCAAATTCAAGTTTTGCTTTTTGAAACTCTATGGAATTTTTTCTGAATACTTTTGATCCATGATTGGCTGAATCCATGGATGTGAAACTCAGGGATAAGGAGGGCCACCTGCACTCTCCCAGTGTTCTAAAAAGAAGATGGATCATAAAGATCATAAACCACTGTTTTTTAAAATGGGAGTCTACAGATGTGCTTTCAAAGTTCACAGATTTACAAAATGGGATCCACTGCTTCTAAAGGATTTTTGGGAAAGATCTGAAAATTCAGAAGTTAAAAGAACATTTCTGAGAATTCAGTTAAACATGGAACTGAGCTTAATTGTTTTGAAAGCAGTGTTTCTCATACAAAGAATATATTCTCAAAGACCAAAAAGAAATGTTTCCTCTAAAAAAGGTCCTTTACATTAGATAAGTCTGAATAATAATGCTATTGGCCAATGAGTTTGAGGCCAATGCTAGTCAAACATTAAGTGCAGCTGATTAACAGACTGCTTAAAAGGGAGGTGGTGACTGGTGGGGATCAGTAAGCCTCCACTGACCTAATCCCTTTTCTTTCTTTTCAAAAATAGAACCCTCAGCATCTGGATTTCAAGAAGGCTTTTGTGTAGGCCCTATTGTTATAAATGAAGACACACGATTCCATGATTATGAAACAATGTGGATTCACAACTATGTAGCTGACAAACATACATGGAGGGGTCTCACATACTAAAGCTATTCTTTGGCCATCCCTGCCTGTGAGCCCTTCTGAAAGAGCCTCCCCCCTGGGTCACCCTTGGACTCGGTCTCTCCTTCCATCTCCTGGCCTGGCCTAGTACCTGAGCCCTAGGTGTCAGGGTCAACATGGAGCACCTGACCAGCCAGGCCAGTCAGATCCCTTTTAGAGAATGTGGATTTGTGGTCAGTCAACTCAGCACCAAGTAAGGAACATCACGGACAGTTGGGCTGGAGGGAGCATCATGGCACTCTGAAGCCACATGCATGCCAAAGTTAGGAAGTGAAGGAGCAGACATACAGAGACTTCCCCATCGCCAGAAAAAAAAAAAAAAGAACAATGAACCTCTGCTGTGATACAAGAGGATCCCTTACAGTAAATGCCTAACTTGGTAAGGGCTCTGGGTGCAGACTGCCTGGGTTCCAATGACAGGATAAGGACACATGACATGATTAATCAATGTACAGATGACATGAAAAAAATCAGAATTCTAGAAGATTTTGAAAGGCTGAATAAGTTGAAGGTTCTATACTAAAGGCCTAAAGAAGCAACTGTGTAAATACAATATGGGAGACACCTGACCCAGCAAGGCATGTAGAGCATAAATGTTTTTACTGCTTTTATTGCTTTCTTATCAAGAAAAAATGTGAGGTGTCTGAGAATGGAATGGGCTGTCTTAAAAGGGTGTGTGTGGGTGTGTTCCCTTCACTGTGAGGTATTCAAGCCATATCAGTTACTGTGTTGCATTAAATGACTTCTAAGTTCCCTTCCAACTCTAGAATCCAAGGATTCTATCCTTTTAAATTTCTTTTTTTTTTTTTAAGACAACTATAAGCTTATTGAGAGAACCACTGATACAGTGCAGGGTGCAAGTTTTCCGCATTTTGTACATGGAAAAGAGTATTATTAAATTAGTTACTACAAATGCTTGTAGGATAGTTAACCCCATTGACTTCAGTAGCAGTGTGTTCATAGGAAGATAGAACTGAATTACAGTTCTGAATGAGCTAGGCCTTAAAAAGTACTGGGGAAAAAATGAATGAACAATGATGAAAGTTATCTGAATCATTACAACTTTAACTTTTAGAGCTATTTACACATTTTGTAACATACAAACAGGTAGATACATGATTAGTTCCAACAGACTAGTCCTCGTTTTATTACAAGAAGCAGAAACACCCAAATAACATCATTATGCTGCTACATTAATCTCAGAATGAGTCAGTGGAGTTTAACTGGCACCTGCTTCTTATCTCCATTGTGACTTTGCAAGAGAGGAAAACAACTCACCTTTGTTTTTTTAAAACAAAGTCTCAATCATCAAAAACATCCAGTGAAGAAACTAAAGTCTTCCTGCCCATTACAACTTTGGTAGGGACATCAATATAGCACACACAGCAACATACACTGTCCACAAACAAGACAAGTGTTTTATCCTACAGAACCAGACACTACCCAGGATAAGGAAAGTGTGACACTCTCATCTGCCTGTTGATAACACAATGCCACAACCAGGTTTGCCAAATATCCAACAAATCCATTAAACAAAGCTAGAAAAAGAGGAAACCCACAAAAGAGCATCCAAGAACTCCAGCACGCCCTAACGAGACTCTGAGAATGGGTGTGGCTCTGGGATGGCTCATCTACCACAAGCACGGTGGGCAGTACTGAAGAACCCACTAAGACTGGTCAGATGAGACTGGCTCAAAAAGCCAAGAATCATTTTCACAAAACAAAGTAAGGAATGGTCGGCATCCTTCAGTTTGTCAGGATGTAGCTAAAGACGACGACAGAAACCTCCACTAAACAGATTAAGATAGGATGTGTGAATGACAGCTGGTGGGCTGCAAAGACTGAAAAGACCAGCACATTGCTCAGTGACATTAAAGCAATGACACCTACACATGTGTGAGATTGCCGCACGCCCTACTCAATCCACAGGTAGAACAAAAACGATGCGAGGGTGATGAAACAAATGCTTCAAGAACCTTCTAATGCCATAAATAAAAATCACTCCATGCAGTAAGTACCTCCTAATGCAACATTTTACCTCAAGATGCTACTACTACTAATTAGAATCATGATATTAGCTCCCTAGACCTGCTGGTATACCGTGACCACTGCCATGCAAGGTGTGATGGGCATACAGATGAATATAAGAAAACTCCACGAAGACTTCAAAACCACTCCAGCGTTTTTAAAAGTTCAGTTTCCAAAATCTGAACAGCCTGATCTTATCCCAGTCACTCACCAGATGCAGATTCATGAAACATTTGCTTAGCACCTACTTTATAGTAAGTGCTTTCATTTAATATATCCACTCTGGAAAATGTCCCTGCAGTTTGGACCACCTCAAGAGCCAAAAGAACACAGTGATGACGTGAAAGACTGTTCTCATCAACTCTGACTGGGCAGCAAAAAGTCCTGGCAATGTAATTATCGATCCCAAACAGAATAAATCCATACAGTTCCCAGATACTTAAAATTCATAGCAACGGGGAACACGTATTACACTAACAGGTGCATTTACTGAAATTCTAAAGAATATTCAGAGAAAAGAAGATGAGGGAAACAGAAGATGGAAATTCTGAAATCCAGATTTTAGGATGAATGCAATACTCTGAGAGAATAAAATAAATGTCTACAAACATATGTATTTTTGACACATGGGACTTTCTCACTCCTTTCTAAGATGCAAGCTGGTTTTCATTCCTTCATCCCAGTGTTTTCTATTTCGGTAAATGGCACCACTGTTTTGGGCTCAGGGCCCAAAACTTTAGTCATTTTTGACTCCTTTTTTTAAAATTCCATATCCTAGCCATCAACAAATCTGTTGGATCTATCTTCTAGCTATATTCTGAATCTTGACCACTCCCCATCATGTCCACTGATGCTTAGTAGTTGAAGCCACTATCATTTCTCCTTGTTTCAACCCTTACCCCCAAGATGAAATCAGAATCCCTGGGGGTGGGACCAGGGGTCAGTGTGTTGAAAACTCCTTGGGAGATTCCAGTGTGTAGCCAGGCTTGGTCTCCTCACTATCCAACAGGCAGATGATTCGCTGGTAGGTATTATCACTTTATCAAAGAGAAACAGGAGTCTCACAGAGGTTAAGTGACATGCTCAAGGCCGCACAGCTTTGAAGGGCCAGAACACACATATCACTCCAGGCCTACAGGAAGTCCCAGTGCCTCGTTTCACTTTCTCACCAATTATTTATAGGGCATTAGCTTAGGATGTTGAAGATAGCTTCAAGCGTAGTTATGTCACAAAACAAATATGCCCTACTTTCAGGTGGCTACTGTGTCATCTGGTACTGAGCAGACCAAAAACATATGAAACAAACAGTAACAATAGTGATTTATTTGCTTCAATGAATTTTTATTTAAAAGGCCAATTTTAGCTGAACATATGGAAAAATATCTGACCTATAAAGAAATCTACTAAGTTCAGACTGAAGGCCTTCGTATTAAGGCTTAGTTAAAATGAAAATATATAGGAGAGTGGTTCACCAACCACAGGGATAAATTCCACCGGGAAATTCACTTAATAAGTTCAAGGGGGATTCAATTTGGTACCTGGGGAAATTAAGAGGGTTTTTTCTTTTGCTAATTGTATTCACTTGGAAGTCAACAAAAGGCCAACTCATGTAATGATTCTCTTACTGAACTTTAAACAAAGAGACAGAAATCAGTCGCCATCTGGGGTTAAATTGAGCCAACAATTCAGAACTTTCCATCCTCTACAAGATCAAATTCTGGCTTTTGAAAATAATTTCCATCTGCAAAGTACAAATCACATTATCACCTAATAAAAGGAAAGTCTAAATGCAGAGACAAATAAGGATAGATGAGAACTATAAAATAAACAGCAATCACAAATGCTGGACACAATGCACTTGATCTACAGTACTATGGTGTTTTTCTAATCCCCAGAGCGTCAAGTGATAATCTTCCCACCCGGCAGTGGCCACCAGCAGCATCCTAAAGCTAGAACCCAGCGCCCATCAGAGTGGCCACCAAGAAACACAATGGCCAAATAAAGAGTCTCAAATATTGGCCTCATCTCAGCAATTAGGGAAGGCAGGTAAATTGGGAGTTTTCACATTTTGTACGTTAACCTATAAAAGATTATCTCATGTCATAATGGGATAAATCAATAAATCTAGACTGACGAAAATATACTCCTTGAAAAAAAAAAGTTGCCACAGAAATTTCAAAGACTATTACGAAGTCATTATGCTATTTTTTTCAGCTGCAAATGACTAAATATTTGGGCTACAAATATAGGCTGAATAAAGCAACTAATTACTACAACATACTAAAAGCAAGCAGGTTAGCAAAAAACTAGTAATGACACTGCAGAAAAGCTCATATTGAACAAGCTCCCAGAGTAGATATAACACCAGCTAAAAATAAACTAAATGTGTTGTACTCTTCACTTAGTTGTACTGAATTGAATGTTCAATTCAGAATTTTAAAGAAAGTCTTCAAAACCTAATAAATAGTATTAATGTATGACCTTGATCATTTCTGAGAGGGGAAATTAAGAGGAGTATAATTAGTCCTATTAGCTAATTGGATGATACACAATTTACCAAAAATACTGATTTTCTTTGGTAAATATTTTGGGTAAATTGTTTGTCTATCACTTGGCTAGCTAATAGTCTTGGTTTCTTGGCTCGCAACCTATATAGTTGTATACAATTTATTCCCATCCTCTCTGCCAGCAAGTAAATTCAAGGTTCTATACCAGTGTTTTCAATACCACTGCACATTAGAATTACCTAGGAGATAAAATATTAATGCTTGGTCCCTATCCCTGTAGAACAGACCAACTGATTCCATCGTTCTGGGATGGGTCTGGGAATCTGTATTGTTTAGAAGCTCCCTATCTAATTCACTATGAAGCCAGGGTTGAGCATCACACGATGTGGCTATAAAAACAAATTACATTTCACAAGCCTCCCACTGCCCTGTCCACATTGGACACACTTTTCATTAAAGATAGCAGAGACATTCCTCCCCATGTCATTTCTCTAACATTTACCCATGACAATGAAAATAAAGTTAGGAAAGTTGACTTAAGTCCATCTGAGAATATTTATCACAACCATTCTGGCACAGTTGGTAGACTGAACCCAGCTTAACATGTAGAGCAGCCACCAGGATTGGATAAAACTTAGACCCATCTCATTTCTTTGGTCAGAGATAGAACATGGCCTAGGTTAGAGAAAAAAAGAAAAAAGTAGAGTGAGACAGACTAGAAGGGAACTGGAAAGGGCCAACTAGTCGCAGCCACTGGGATAACAATACAATGGTGGAGCGAGAGATCCAGGACAAATGGAAATGGGCAACAACTACACTGAGAACCAAAGATCTCCTGCATGGGGCAATGATGTGGGTTCAGGTGAGCTGGCCAAAAGCAACTCTGGGTAAAGTGAAAGCAAATGATACTCAGAAACCTTGGTAGGCCTGGTGTGGCATCAAAACGGCTCACAAATGCTGAGCACTGGAGTCCAAGCTAGGGTTGGGAACCAGCATCTTGTCCTGCCAAGAGCAAGGCAGGCCCCCCATCCTGGAGCTCTATAAGCTGCTGGGACAGGCATTCAGGGTCAGGGAAGTGGTGACAGGGTGTGCATGCCTCATCTTTAGAGTGCTAAGTCAGAGCTCTTCAAATGTCGACGTTAAAGATTTTTGGGACTAAATCTATGTGGGATTGAGGAAGGGACACGGGAAAAAGACGGTCTGTAGAAGCTGGAAGATTTGTTTTATACAACGTTAGCTTTACTTCAGGACCAGAATTAACCACAGGGACCTAGGTCAATTACAGAAGCTGAACTGGTGTAGGCTGGCATCAGAACAAACCATCTCTTTGACTCAACCCTGCATACCATTGTTTGCTTGTTTCACTCACAAAGGCCAATCTTGTACTCTAAACAGGTCTGGCCCACTAAAGTGGTGTTCTGGTCCAGAACCCAGGCTGGCTTTGGCCTTCTTAGTGACATTCTGAGCTGTCACTCAACTAATCTGATATTATTAAGCACAGCCCTAGATGGATCAAGATCAGTCATCTCTTTTAAAGATAATTCACATAAAATAATGAACAGAGGCTCAATTTAAAACAGACACCTCTCTTTGCCAAGTCAATTAGAGGTCTAATTAATCCATGAAGCCAAGTTCTATACAGTTGTCCGTTTAGCACAAGTGATGGTGATATTGTACATAAAAGAATACTACTTAAGAGTTTTATCTACTTCACATCTCATGCTAACATTTAAATAAAAATGAATAGGAAGACATGGCAGGGTGTTTTATTTATCAAATATATTTTATAAGAGATTAAAAAATTGGAAACAAAACAGGCTACAAAAGATGCCACAATGTACTTACATAAAACCTCTAAATTGCCACAAGGGCCAAGTCAAAGGCAGTATTATCTAAGCACCCATATAATGTGTGAAGTTTTATACACACGTGACTGCCTTCTGTTGTTAAGAAGGGAGCTGAAGACTTAAACCTCAAGATCTACATATGTATTTCTAACAAGCTTACTTTGAGCTATGGGTTTCCATCACAAAATTTTATATTCTGAAAAATTCTAGTAAATCCTAACAAGTAAGCATATGCTAGAGGTATAATTTACAACTATGCTGTTCAATACAGTGGCCACTAGTCACATGTAGCTACTGAGCACATGAAATAGTACAAATTGAGATGCACTATAAAATGCCCACCAGATTTAGAAAACGTAGCACAAAAAATGTAAACTACCACTCATAAATTTTTATAACAAAATATTGAAATAATATTTTGGATATATTGGGCCAAAGAAAATTTATATTTATAATACATATTAGTATTTATATATTAAATACACTATTACTTGTATTATTTAATATTAAATATATAGTATTAAAATTCATTTAACACCTCTTTTTACATTTTAAATGTAGCTGCTTGATTGTGGCTCACGTTTTATTTCTTTTAGTGCTGATCTGAGATATAAATGCTGATTTGTAAGTAGATTCCATGGAACCATTACCTAAATCTAGTTGGTCTAAATTTGACCTTATTCCTAGCAAAAAGGAGAAAAAAGAGTAATATCTCAGCTATCATGTCAGGGCCACTATATGAAATAATAAAAGTGGTAAGTTGGAAGCAGAGTCCACAATACATCAGCAGATAGAAATGAACCATTCTTGCTCAAAAAGTAGTAAAACCAACATATACCTGGTCAAATCTTATTAATTTAAAACCTCATTTAAAAATACTTTGCTTTAAGACATACAGTATAATTTTAAAACCTACAGAGACAAAAATTAACTGAAAAACTGAAATGAATTCAGACTGATACCAATATCAAAGTAGCAATAATTGAAGAGGGAAACTAAGCATACATGACTCAATATAAGAAAGATGCCAATTCTCTTAATATAAATTTATAAACAATGCAATTCCAATAAATATTCCAACATGTTTTTTAACTTGATTCAATGATGTACTCATAAATTCTAGTAGAAAAATACAACTGTGGGGGAAAGAAAACCCAGAAAAACCTAGAGAAAAGAGCAAAGCAAATGGGACAGCTAAGAGAATATTTTTTGTTATGTTGCAATAAAGGAATTTGATACCAGGGGCTAAAAGGGACCAAAATAAAGAGAGGTGGCGGCGGGTGGGGTGGGGGGAAGGGAAAGAGAGACTGACTCCAGAAAAAAACTCAAATATATACATACGGAAGCACCTCAAATCAGTGTGGGAAGAAAGGATTATTAAATATATGGTTATTATATCAGGTAAATAATTTGAGGAAAAACTTAGATCCAGGCCTCACATTTCACCACAAAGTAAATCACACAGGAATTACTAATATAACTGTTTAAAATGAAACCCAAAAGTACTAAAAGAAAAATATAATTAAAAAATTATCTTGAAAAATATGACATTAAAGCAGAAATTTAAAAAAAGGAAAGATTACACTTCATAAAAATTAATTTACATACATGTTAAAGCACTACAAAGTTAAGATAAACTATGAATAAGGAAAAAAGGTATTATCTTTAACATATAAGTTCTTAAACTTCAATACAAAACTTTATAAACAATTCAGAAAAAAATAATCACTACATTTACCAAAATATGTTAAACCTAATAAAGCAATGTAAACTTAAAGACTTACTTTTTACATTCTATATCCATAAGGAGGAAGAAAAATGCTATACAGTGCTGCAAAAGGGATAAACAGGCACTCTCATTCACTTCCAGTGGGAGTGTAAACCAGTATAATCTTTCTAGCTATTTTCAAATATGTATCAAAAGTCATAAAAAGATATATACTTTTGACCCAGAAATCCCATTTCTAGGGACTTTGAACAAAACCATCAGAAAGGTGTACAAAAAGATACAAAGATGCTTATTCAAGAGTATAAAAAACTGAAATGACCTAAACGTCCACCCACAGGGTTCTTTAGTAAGTTATTCTGTACTAACATACGAATGCTAAGCTGTCATAAAATTAATAAAATCGATCTGTTCATTCAACAAAGATTTACTGAGCTGCTACCAAGTGTCAAGCACTATTCCAGGCATTAAGGATATAACTAGTGACAGTAGACAAAATTTACACAAATCTATATGGGCACAGATATCCATAAAATTATTAAAAATAATGCAGATTACCTCATTCTTCCTAACAAATATATCTTTTCTGGAAAATAGTTGGGAAGGACATATACTAAAATTCTAACATTGTAAATATATAAATTTATATGAAGTATATAAAAGTTTATATTCACAATGTGATTATATTTGGATGGCGTAGTTTGTGATGAATTTTACTCTCTCCTGCAAGACTTTCTGAAGCATGAGTTTTTCCCAGTAAGCAGGCAGTACTTCTATCAAGACTCATAGCTAAGCTCTTCCATTAAAAACAAAGCTCAGAGTTATCCATTCATTCAACAAATATAGAGTGGTGGCTATGTGGCAGACAAAACTCTAGGTGTAGAGGGTACAACAGCGAACAAATCTCACAAAAACGCTCCTTTGGGGTGCTAAGGTTTCAGTAGGAGGGTACTAGATTTAGTACATCTAGATTTAGCTCTGAGTATTTTACAAATTGCATTATAAGGCATTTTCATCTTTAGGACATAGATTCATTCATTTAACCAATGCCTGCGGTCCTACTATGTGCCAGGCAATGTCCTCATGGGGAGCAATATATCAGTGGACAAACCAGACAAAACCCCCTGCCCTTAGGGAGCTTACTACCCGGAGAATACAATCATTGGAAGGTTTGGGCTCCTTTCACTAAGAAGTAAAGAATGAAGGGGAAAGTGGTGGCCTTCATGTCATTGACATTCCAATGAAACCATGTGAATAGAGACCCACGCAGCAAACATTTCGTTAACTTCAAAAGCGTCCTCTGACCTTTGCAAACATTCCCACAGCTGTAACATAGGTATATGCTTCAATTCTGTTTTTGAAATGACAGAAAAAACAAACCATGAATTCTGCACTGAAGATAGAAAACCTAAAATAATCAGATCTAATACACTTATATCTCCAGAATTACACTAAGTAAAATGACACCTACTTTGAGATTTTCAAATATTGATGACATGCTGTATCGCTATACTCATACACACCTTCTCACACAGTGCCACTTCAGGTAAAACTGAATTCATCTCCATACTCATCTCCATGTTTCCTTTGGGACCTCCTTCATCGACCACATCCTTTTGTCCCACCACCCATTTAGCTGGCACACAGCTGGTGCATAATAAGTGGTTTTTAAAGGAACAAAAACCTTAGTCATCTTTTACCTGGAATAGCGTCCTAAAATTTTTCCTTTAAGGACAGCTTAAATTACTTTTTATTCCTTTTGTTACGTTTTATGTAAATAAAACATACTATTCTACATAGTTACAAACATTTTAGAGTTGCCATTTAGAAAAACAATTCCTAAAACAACTTCTGGATACATCGTTTAGCACATATTTTACATAATCAAATAAATGTCATTATATTTTAGCATTATAGTATTCAACAGAAGAAAACACAAACCACTGGATAGGTATGTGAAGTTTTTGTGTGTGTGCATTTCTTTAGTTTTGAACAATTTAATCCTTATTATATGTAAAGTATGAGCTCCAGAGCAGTTTCTATGTTATCCAAGCAAGAGCCTTTGGCAATCTGAGAACTTCACTGTGACTGATTCTGTTGTCTGCCTGATATAGTTTGGCTGTGTCCCCACCCAAATCTCATCTTGAATTGTAAATCCCACAATTCTCACATGTCGTAGAGGAACCCAGTAGGAGGAAACTGAATCATGGGGACAGGTCTTTCCCATGCTGTTCTTGTGATAGTGAATAAGTCTCACAAGATCTGATAGTTTTATAAATGGAAGTTCCCCTGCACAAGCTCTCTCTGCCTGCTGCCATCCATGTAAGATCTGACTTGCTCCTCCTTGCCTTCTGCCATGATTGTGAGACCTCCCCAGCCATGTAAGTCCATTAAACCTCTTTCTTTTGTAAATTGCCCAGTCTCGGTACGTCTTCATCAGGAGCATGAAAACAGACTAATACAGTACATTGGTACCAGAAGAGTGAGGTGCTGCTGAAAAGATACTGAAAATGTGGAAACGACTTTAGAACTGGGTAACAGGCAGAGGTTGAAAAAAGTTTGGAGGGCTCAGAAAGCAGGAAAATGTGGGAAAGTATGGAACTCCCTAGAGACTTGTTGAATGGCTTTGACCCAAAATGCTGATAATGATACAATGAATTCCAAGCTGAGTAGTCTCGGGTATGTCTTTATCAGCAGTGTGAAAATGGACTAATGCACTGCTCAATAACCATACACCCTTTTCCGTTTGTAACACAACACTGGGTAATATGTCCAGCTGGAAATTTCCATTTCCCAGCTTGCCCTACAAGTGGAAACCAATGCAAAATAAGCATTAGTTTTTGTGTGGTGCTTTCTGAAAAACCTGTTTGCCTTTCACCCTTCCATTTTCTCCTGGCTAAAACTATTGTACATGATGGCTGGCACCCCAGCAACCATGCTGTGACTTTATGGAAGTCAAACTCTCAGGACAGTGAAGCAGAAAGGCACAAGGAGCCAACATCCCTTATGACTTTGTGTAGCAGGCACAGCCAACCCTGTCTACCTCCACACTAGTTTTACAGGACTGAGAAAAACTATTTTGTGTAAGCTACCATTATTTCAGTCTGTTTCCAGATTTCAAATGCTAAGTTCAACACCCATTTGATTTATCTGGGGCAGCTAAATAAAGAGACCTAATATTCTTAGTCTTCTGCTTTATCTACTCTTGCCTTATGGCAAATTTTTCCACTATCAGGGTTTCAACTATTGTCTCTCAAGATTCCCAAGTTTGAGGTTTCCCACATCTCACCTAAAAATTTCCAACTACCTTTAAAACATGTCCATTTGGATGTCCCCATTACCTCAAAATTTGAATTAGTATCATCTCTTATTTTATTAGTCCTCCTTCCCAATTTCCTTATTGTTTAATAGATTTTCTCAACCAGTCAAGCTCAAGACTGTAATGGAAATTTCCTCAAAATGTGTTTCACCAGCACCAGGGTATCTTGGGAGGCTCATTAAGAATGCGAATCCCCAAGCCCACCACAGATTTACTCAACTAAATCTTCACAAGCCAGCCCAATAAGATCCCTGATAATTTATGAACCTACTACCAATGTTATTACTAATAAAATATCAATATGCTATTACCAATAAGATCCATGGTAACTTATTAATATTAGAATTCTAAATTATTATTGAGACTTGCTTTTTTTAAAAAAGTCCTTCTCTCTCCTGCCCTATGTTTACTAAATATTCACTAAATAGCAAAGTCCTATAATATGATTGCTATGATTTGGCTGTGTCCCCACCCAAATCTCATCTTAAATTGTTGCTCCCATAATCCCCAAGTGTTGTGGAAGAGACCTGGTGGGAGGTAACTGAATCATGGGGGCAGGTCTTTCCCGTCCTGTTCTCATGACAGTGAATAAGTCTCACGAGATCTGATAGTTTTATAAAGAGCAGTTCCCCTGCACACGCTCTTTTGCCTTTGCTCCTCCTTCACTTTCCGCCATGATTGTGAGGCCTCCCCAGCCATGTGAAACTGAGTCCATTAAACCTCTTTTTCTTTATAAATTACCCAGTCTTGGGTATGTTTTTATTAGCAGCCTAAGAGTGGACTAACACAATGACCTTTGTGACCTCACTTCCTACTATTCTTCCCCTCACTGTTCCTAATTCCCGATTCTCTCCTGCCTTGGGGCATTTGCTCTGGCTGGAACACCCTTCCCCCAGATCCCCACCAGGCCAACTCCCTTATCTCCTTCATGCCAACTTTTCAATGAGGGCTAGTCTAACTAACCTACTTAAAATTGCAATCCATCCACCCACCTTAAACATTTTGCTTTCTCTTCATTTTCCCCATAGCATTTGCCACACAACAAATTCTATAATTAGCATATTTTGTGTGTGTTTTGTCTCCTGCCTCACTAGAAAGTAAGCACCTCCAGGGCCATGCTTTTCCTCTTCTGTTAACTGATGTATCCCAAGTGCCTGTAACAGTAGTTGAAGTTCAGTAGACATCTGCTGAATGAGTTAATGATTCAGTCAGAAATCTGATTCCTCCCTTCCCATTCTCACTGTTCCACTCTAATACTAATTCTGACTTTTGTCATTTTAAGACTGTTTTGCAAGAGTCTATCTACCATACCTTTTCCTCCAAACCAGCCAACACACTTCCAGACTTAGCTAAGTTACTACTTTTAGGATGTCCCTCCCTTATAACGACGTGGCCCCCAACTGGCCCTGTTAGATATTATATATTGGAGTTAGGCTTAAATAAGAAATTAGATTCAATGAACTCTAAGAACCTGTTCAAATATTTGGTCCTGTGTCCAAATGACTCACCTTAGCATTTAAAATGCTTTGTAATCTGGCAGTAGTCTACCTAACCAAACTTTTAGCCTGCTCCTTCCAAGTTTCCCTCTGCTTCCGGCCAATTTCCTTAAGAACTCTGAAATAAGCCATGTTCACTTTCCCCATTTGTTCATGTTATGACTGTCTTCAACACTCTCCTAACTACAGAAATAGATGTCAGTATCCTTTAGGATCCTGCTGCTCAGACTGTGATCTGCAGGCCAGCATCCTTCAGCATTACATTCTTGTCAGAAATGTAGTAACTCTGGCCCCACTCCAGACCTCCTGAATCAGACTCTGCGTTTAACAAGATCCTCAGGTGATTCCTATGAACCTTCGAGTTTGAGAAGCACTGTGTGAGGGCTCATCTCAAATCACACCTGAATGAAATGTTCACTCAGCAGGCCTCATGTTCAGTAATAAGTATGTACTAAATTCCTAATCTTCCATAGGTCCTGCGTCCTCCACAGCATGCACAATATTTAATTAACAACATCCCCTCTTAGACTATTTATTCCCTCTTTAAGTCCTTTCTCCCCAGTTTGGTTGTAAACAACTTACAGGCATGACAGTCATACATCTGGCCAATCTGGATGAAGGGAACAGAAACCCATTCAAGTCATTTCAAAGGGGGAAAAAGAGCTTATTTTAATGCTACTTGGGAACTAGGGCTATAAAATTCGGGAAGGCAGGCTCCAAGGTCTCGCCACCCTCTCTCAGGATCTGTGTCTGCCCATCCATTCCATTTTCTTTGCTATCTCTCTACTCACTCATAGTTTCTGCTTTCTTCTATCAGCAGCATTCCTATGACTTATTATGGCCACCCATTCTCTCCCATACCAGCCTATTCACCTCTGCTCCCTTCTGCTTTTACTCTAAATCGCTAACTTTAATGTTTTCAAGAGAGATATGATTAACACAGAGACTCTTTTTGAGCCAAACCACAAGGTTACAAGTGTCTGAGTCACATAAGAATTGGTTGATTCTGGGTCAGGAGCCAACCATAGTCCAATCAGCTGAGGCCAAAAAGGCTGCAGTTCGGAACAAGGCCCTCTAGGCAGCAGGGCCTCTCTCAAAGGAGAATATTCCTTAGGAAAGGTAGGACTATATTTCTCAGGAAAGAAATATTTCCTAGGAAAGAAAAGTGTGGGCAGAGCAGGCAATGAGCCACAACGCCAGCCCCACAGAGTCATTATTTGTCTTCACCACAGTCCCAAGCACAATGCTGAAGCTATAATAAACTGGAATCAACTAATCTCAGGGGAAAGGGTCATTCACCAAGCACCACTATGGCCCTGACACTGTGCTGGACGCACAGGGAATACAAAGATTAAACAAGCAGCAGTCCTTGTTTTCCCAGAGCTCTTAATCCAAATGTGTCACTGAACTAGTTACTTGACCTTGGGCAAATTACTAAACCATAATGGGCCACAGTTTCCTCAACTATCAGATGGCACTCCACCTTCACCAACCTCCAGGAGTGTTGTAAGTTTCCATAAAGTAATCTTTGTAAAAGTACTTTGGAAAATACACAAGCCAATCAAGAACAATACTGCAGCCCTGTAATCCCCTCACATGCCACAGGTTTTGCAGTGCTCTCAGACTTTTTCTCTTCCCCCTATTTCCCACAATATAGGACCCATCAATTCCTATTATTTAAAAGAACACCACCAACTATTACCATTCTACTTTCACTATCTCTATGACTAATTTCACTCAGAAGTGTAAAAAAAATGAATTTTTACAGTGTGCATTTTAAAAGTATAATGTATTCAACTGTGTATGTAAAACTATAATGCCCTATATAAGTATTTTTTGGTGTATTACAAATGACAGCATGTACCGAATTCCTATGTAGTACACAGGCCAGTTTTGAATCTTGCTTGGTCTTCTCCCCACAGCAGTTTCATTTAATATTTCCTAAATACTGCAATCAGAAAATTTCAGGGACCCTATTTTTACAGGGAGACCCTAAGAAGAAAAAATGGCCTGTCTCCATCCCTGAAATCCAATTCTCCTAACTTATATATTTTTCTAAAACCACTTCACCACCTGTCTCACATTAAAAGATGGAGGTGGGGAGGAAGAGTGGGAATCAGCGATGATGGCAAGATAGATTTCTGAAAAACATGTTATTCCACCCTCTGCAGGATTCAAGTACCGGTTTATGGGAGAGGACAAACAAACCTTGGGATATTTACAGTCTTGGCTTTGACGCGAGCAAAATCAAATAATATTTACAGAGTGCCTGCCACATGGCAGGCAGGATGTTGAGGGCTCCCCGGAGACGATGAAGAGTCTGGGCCCTCGGAAAGCTTACTTGCTTCTACCCCGGAGCATCTGTTACTCAGTGTTGACAACCATGGCCATTCAAGAGCTGGTCCCAGGTGGAGCAAAGAAAACAGCTTCCACCTGGCTGAAAAGTCAGCTCAGCTGGCCGAAGTGAGGGTTTCGGGCAAAAGGGAAACACAAAAACGAAACCTCAGACGCAAGCTGGTGGGACTCCGCTGCAGGAGGCAGAATTGCAGAAGCTGTAATGCAGGGAACCCACTCGGCACCCGACCCCGATGAAGGCTCCCCGCGCTTCGAGAGGCAAGGGACTACGGATCAAAGGATCCTGCAGCCCGGGAAAAGCAAACTCGCTTCGCTGGGAGCTCAGATAGGAGGTTGCAAAACGGTGGGCGCCGGAGGCAGGGGCGGCGGGCTGGGGATCTGCTGAGTGGAAATCGAGCTGGTGGGGAGGGAGGTGGGCAGGGCGAGTGAGCTCAGTGACTGGGACCTAATGGTCACACTGCGGTGCAAAGCACGCCTCGGGGCTCCCGCGGAGAACACCCATTCGAGGGTACTGGAGCCTGGAAAGGGTCTGCGAGTGCACTGGGGGCAGCGCGGGGGGAAGGGTCCCCTAGGGGCCGGGCGCGACAGTCGGACTGCCGCCGGGGAAGAGGTGGGATGCGGTCTCTTCCAGGATAAACACACACGCTCACACACACACTCGCCTCCCGACCCCGGGCTAGCCCCGAACCTCGGCGGCCCCTTACCTTCGGCGCGCGAGCGGATCTCCGACACGGTCCTCCGCATGGTGGGCATCGCGGCGGCGGCTGCAGGTGGGTCCTCAGCCCGGACTCTGCACCTGTCACGGCGTGGTACACGCGGGAGACCCGGCTGCGCCGCGCAGAGCGCTCAGCTGCAGCCTGGGCCGCGCCGCCGCCCACCTAGGGCAGAGCCGCCGCCGGGCGCGGCCCCCGCACGCCGACAGGAGGAGGAGAAAGGCAGCGGTGGCGGCGAAGGTGGCGGCGTCCGCAGAGCTGGGCGAGCTCTTGCTGCAGCCGCGGAGGGGCGGCTCGGCGAGGGGCGGAGCTCGGGCGCCGGCGCCGGGGGAGCGGCCTGCGGGGCTTGCGCTCCTCCTCCCGCGGCCGCTCTGCAAGGAAGGCGGGTGAGGGGCGGGGAGAGCCAGGGGGAGCCTCCTTCGCCCCGCCCCGCCCCGCTTCGGACCGTATCACGACTCAAAGGGGGGATCAACTCTTAGCCTCCTCAGTCCTCCAGCGTTTTCGCTCCGCCCCGTGGAGTTGGTTGACCCGGTTCCTCCTCCAGGCCACTCGGACTCTCTCACATCTTGCTGAGAAGGGAAAGACTGCTCTGGCTGCTGCATTCTCACGAATCCCCTCCCGCTACCCCTGGCTTTTGAGCGCAGTGGAGCCGCCCGTCGTCCGGAAAGAGCTGTTGGGTCTGAGCCGGCAGGCGAAAGCGAAAGGGTCTGGGACTACAAGGTTTAGCCCCCAGCCAGAGCAGGAAAGGAACGACTGACTGTTCGCCATCTGGGTGTAATTCTAACCTCTCTGCACGCCCAGCCCGACTCGTGGCCTGAGCCGCACTTGTCCTCCTGCCCCCCCACTAGCAACAGGCTGCCAGGTCGGGAGGCCCCTGGTGCCCATGGTGCTCTTGTCCATGGGGTTTGGGTGCGTCTGGGCCCCGCCTGCAAGTGGGCCCGGTGCATCTCCCTAGTTCAGGCTCTGCAGCCTGACAAGGCACTGAAATAGCAATTAAGCCAACTAAGTATTGGCCCAGGTGGTTCACAAAAGACTTTTTTTTTTTCTTTTAGTTAAATCTGCATAAAGTTGGATGCAGTCGTTTTATCTGCAAAGGGGAGAGGAGTCTTTGTATAAAATCCATAAATATGTTAAATTTTAATTTGCCGATGTCCTTCAGACTATCATAGCCTCATTACCTTTTATTTTGTATACCGAGATCTATGCTAAAAAGTTGTCAAAACAAATACTTCACCTTCAAGTTAAGATGTAAGGTTTTGTGCTGTTTCTGGCGAGCTGCTGAACTGGCAGGAAAGGAATAAACCAGAAACAATAAATCAGAAGCAATTTGCTTCTTCCCTCATTTCATGCTCTTCCTCCAGCAACCAGCGAAAGAGATCCTCACATAGAGGCCTTTTATTTGAGATCTTTTCACATCCTGAAGGGAGAGAGCTGGAGAGGTTTGACCTGAGAGAGAAGTGATTATTTCCAAGCCTCAGGAAAAAATGAAATAAAATCTGCTAATAGCGTCCTATCTCCATTTGTGGTATTTCTTCTGCTTCCTGCAGGTAGCACTTGCTAATCAGAGCCCTGCCCTACATTAATACTCAGGCAGTCAATGCATATTTATGAAGAGCCCACTCTAGTTGGCTCTGATTCAGAGGCTGGAATTAGAACAAAGAAAATGTATTCTCAGTGTTCATGGAACATCTCAGGGTAAAGCAGGACTCAACAATAAATGAATGTATCTGTTTCAGTGATAGTCATGATTTAAAGTATGGTCTTCTAAACGTAAAAAATGAACACAGCTTTTTCTGGACTGTCATCACTGGGCATTTTTATTTCTTCCAAGGCCCAGGGTCGCCTTGTATAAAGCAGGCTTCCTCTGGCTTAATGAACATGAGTCTGAAACAAAATTAAAGGGCTAATATAGCAAGGAAAATAGTAAAAATAATAATCAGCTTTAAAAGTTAGCGAACAGAAACTGGAGGAAATGCAGTGCTTTTCTGATTAACATTTTAGGTGTAATTCTATATGAAGCCATAACCAGTTCTTATTAAAAATCAGTGCGCAGCAGCATGACGATAGTTCATTTATGAGCAATCACCTTTGTAATTCCTAATTAGTCCTCAGATGGGGTTGAGGTTCAATTCTGCTTATTTACAAGTAATAACTGAAGGAACTCCAGAAGTTACCTCTGTTTTGTATAGAGCAATCCATTTTTTACATGTGTGTCCCATTAACTCATCAGCAAAGTTGAAAACGTCATTGATACAGGAAACAAGTCATTTATACAGAGAAGACTATTGCATGATATAGTCTATAGATTACCGTGTGTCCTTTCCCTGATATTATCACTTTATCCATAATGGCAAGCGTATCCCAACTACCTTATTTCTTAAAAACCACTCATTCCTGATTGCTAGAAATCACACATTTTTGTTGGTTCAGAACTTGATTGAAGTTGAGGATTGCATTAATCTGCATCTGCTTGATTTTAAGGCTCTCAGATCGTCTCACCTTCTATTGTGTGAGAAGTGCAATGTGCCAGCCCCTGGCAGGGAACTCCGGTTCCAGCCACATGACTTTGTCACGGAATCTGTAGTAGAATTCAGATGTCAGCAAGATCATTTAAAATCTTTCAGGTCATATGACTATACTGCTGATAGACTTAGAAGGAAGAGGGTTATTTAAGGACAACTTCCCTAAGATCCAGGTTTTATCCTCCACAAAATATACATTGAATACATAACACGTGTGAGGTGCTGAGCCAGAGAACTAGGTTATAGAGGCACTTAATGAAAGCTAAACAGCAGTAGCAACAAGATGGCTAATATGTCATGCCAAATAGACAAGCAGCAACTATGGACTTTGAGAGAAAGCTAAGTTTCTAAGAGCTAGGGTGATCAACATTGTTGAGCTAGATCTTAAAGTAGGGGTTAATTCTATAGAAATAAAAAGGAGACCTCTTTCTAGTGGGAATGCTTGGTAGTCATTGTTTAATGAACGTTTAAGGTCAGTGGAGTGATAGAGGAGCATATATATTTGGCAGGAACAAAGAGACTGACTTGACTACAGTAAAGGTTTTTCATTGGGAATCCATGTATGGAGACTAAAGGTGCCAGATTTGGGAGAGTCTGAAATGTCATCTTAGGATACTTTTGTTTCCTAATGAGCCTTCTAAATGAATGATGCTAGGAATCCCAATATGCCCATTTTTAAGCGTTTTTTTTTTTTTTTGACATTTTTCCCTTGAATTTTGCCACAAATTTTCCTCAACTTTACTAAGTAAATTATGTTCTAATATAATGAACATTGAGTGGCAGATGTTCGTTACATTCCCAATAACTGTGCCATGTAGGACTAAATGGGAAAACATGTCCTTAGCTTTCTCTTTGAATTAGGATGGCTGTTTTAAGTCATTAGAGAAAATAAAGTATGTGTAAATACGTCTACTCTGTTCTACTGTCATAGCAGGGTGTGGACATCAATGGAACTACATTGGCCTACAGACTCAGGTTTAAACTTCATTCAAATCAGAGGTGACTGTCAGGTACCCAGAGTTGGGTAAATGATAGTTGAAATTACAAAGGAAAAAAATACAATAAAAGAACTAAGAGGATGTCACTACTGGAACTAAACAGATTGGAAATCAAGTTTTCATGCCAAGAAAATTAAATAGGAGAAAGAATAGTCTTTTCAACAAAGGATGTTGGGACAACTGGATATCCACATGCCAAAGAAAAAAGTTGGACCCCTGCCTTGTATCATACACAAAAACTAACTCAAAATGGATCAAACACCCAAAATGTAAAAGTTAAATTATCTATAAAACTCTTCAGAGAAAAATAGTAAATATTTATTAACTTAGATAATAGTTTCTTACATATGGCATCAAAAGCACAAACAACAAAAGAAAAAAGAGATAAATTGCACATCATCAAATTAAAAACTTTTGTCTGGGCACAGTGGCTCATGCCTGTAATCCCAGCACTTTGGAGGCCCAGGTGGGCGGATCACTTGAGGTCAGGAGTTCGAGACCAGCCTGGCCAACATGGTGAAACCCCATCTCTACTAAAAATACAAAAATTAGCTGGGCGTGGTGGTGGGTGCCTGTAATCTCAGCTACCTGGGAGGCTGAGGCAGGAGAATCGCTTGAACCCAGGAAGCAGAGGTTGTAGTGAGCTGAAATCATGCCACTGCACTCCAGTCTGGGTGACAGAGCGAGACTTTGTCTCAAAAACAAACAAACAAACAAACAAAACCAAACTTTTGTGCTTCCAAATACATCATTAAGAAATTGTAAAAGAACCCACAGAAAGGGAGAAAACTTTTGTAAACCATATAGCTGATTAGCGACTTGTACCTAGATTATATTAAAAACGATTATGAGGCTGGGTGACATGGCTCTTGCCTGTAATCCCAGCAATTTGGGAGGCCAAGTAAGGAGGATCATTTAATCCCAAAAGTTCTAAACCAGCCTGGGCAACGTTGAGACCTTGTCTCTACAAATAATTAAAACATTAGCCAGGCGTGATGGTGCACGCCTATGGCCCCAGCTATTTGGAGGCTGAGGTGGGAGAATCACTTGGGCTGGGGTGGTCGAGGCTGCAGGGAGCCAAGCCATGATCACCACTGCACTCCAGCTTGGGAGACAAAGCAGGATCCCATCTCAAGAAAAAAAAAGAACTATCATGATTCACTAATAAAAAGACAACCCAATTTAAAAATGAGCAATGAGCAAAGGATCTGGATAGTTATTTCTCCAAAGCAGATATGCAAATGGCCTATAAACTCATAAAAAGATGCTCAATGTCATTAGCTATTAGGGAAGCGCAAATCAAAAACCTGAGATAACACTTCATACTCAGTAGAATGGCTATGATCAAAAAGATAGATAATTTTGTGTTGGAGAGAATGTAGAGAAGTTGTAGCACTCATATACTGCTGGTGGAATGTAAATGGTGAAGTTGCTTTAGAAAATAGTCTGGCAATTCATTAAATGTTAAACATGGAGTTACCATATGGTCTAGCAATTACACCTTTAGGTATACACCTAAGAGAAAAGTAGATGTCCACACAGAAATTTATACACAAATGTTACATTATTCATAATAGCCAAAAAGGGGAAATAATGCAAATGCCCCTCAAGTGATAAATAAAATGTGGTATATTCATACCATGGTATATTCTGCAATAAAAAGTAATAAAATAACACATGCTATAACATGGATGACTTTGAAAACATGCTAAGTGAAAGAACCAGTTACAAAAGCTCACATATTGTATGATTCCAATTATATGACATGTCCAGAATAGGCAAATCTACACAAACAAAAAGATTAATGGTTGCTGAGGGATGGGGGGTGGAATGGGAGCACTGGGAGATGACAGCTGATGCAGAGTTTCTTTTTAGGGTAATAAAAAATATTGTGATGGATGCACAATTCTGTAAATATACTAATGGATTATATTAAGGTGAATTGTATGTTATGTGAATTATATCTTAATAAAGCTGTTAAAAATTTTTTTAAATTAAATCTCCAAAGGCATCAGCCAAAAAATGACCAAGTCCAGAAAATCCAAAAGAGATATCAGAGGATATTCCTATCTTGGGAGGAATTGCACTTATTAATTACTTGATATTACCTGAGTTTGTCATTGTCTGGGACCCCCAAAATTATGAATTGGTCCCCTTTGGGAGAAACTTATAGTCAAGTAGGTGAGAGAAGCTTGCTCACTAATTTGTTAACTCACAATGCAGCTGGAAGTGCTTTGGAAACTCATGTCCTGGGGGTTGTTGGAGACATGGCTGAGAACCCTGCTTGTGATTGAGATTGAGGCATGGAAAGTGGATTACCACACAACCATACAATACATACACTAAGCAGTGCTGGCCACTATACTTCCAATTCTTTTGCAGAAGCACTAAAGAAACGGGTAAATTAATCTTAAGTTTTACATAATTAACATCTTTTAGTTTAACATTTAGGTTGAGATGTAAAATTCTATCTAATAGCAAAGCTGCCTGGTTATTCCAAGTGAAGATTAGGCTTTGGTATCTATAATCATGGGTGTTATATATTAATTTAATGCATAGTGTATGGTTAAAGTATCATTATACTGTTAGACTTGCAAGGGACTTTCTTCGCCCCAGCCTTCTTCATTTTGATTGCTTACTTTGTGTCACCACCTTTATATGCACAACCCTCCAATACACGAGCGAGATGTTTAGGCTCTGTTCCCAGAATGTATCTTCATTCTATGCACATTACTTTATCTCTACCTCTACCACCTGTGTACAAGTCACCATCATCGCTTGCCTGCCATACTTTCTAACTGGTCGCCCTGCTTCTATGCCTGTCTTCCATTCGTCTCACAGGAGCCACCATTATTATTATTGCTTTAAAACACAAACTGGTTCATGTTATTTCTTGAGACTCTTTGGTAGCTTCCCATGGCACTCAGGAAGAAAACCAAATCTTTATGATCCTGCCCTTGCTTGTTTCTCAGACTCATCTTCTCCAGCCCCTCATTCGTCCACAGGGCTCAGATGATTCCAGCCTACTCCAGCTAATATTGCCCCACTATCCCCAATGCTAGACACTGCCACATTGCCTTATTCTATTTTTCTCATAGTACTTATCACTATGTGGAGTTTTCTTATTTGTTTATTTACCTGTTTATGATAAATAGTTCTCGCTGCGTTTGTCTTGCTAATTGCAATTTGTTCAACCTTAACAACAGTGTCTGTCATACAGTCCAGGATTCATACATAGTTGTTGAATGAATGAATGTAAATGAACTGGATCCCTCAGATTGGAAACTGGAAATGAGTAGAAGGATAGGTAGTGTTCCATCTGAAGAGATAATAAGTTATGTCCTTCATAAGTATGTTTATTGGGGTATATTATTTTGTGAGAATTATTTGCATGAAATAATTTAGAACATATTTGCTTTGGAGTATTTGATATCAGCAAAACCTTGTGCCACAAAAATTAATGTCAAAATTAAGTGATCAAATTTTAAATATAAACCAATTTCAACCAAAAGTTCTAAATTTGCTGTCATTGAATAATTTAGTCACTTATTCTTACTCATAATGATAAAATCAATACTTTTCCCTCACAACTATGATTCATTTCTCATACCTGTAGTACTACTGTCTTTTCAAACACCTTAGCAAGGTCTTAATACAAAGTTATAGTGTCTTTAATGTTATTATCTTCTGCCTATACTGGGTATTTCCAACAAAAAGTACAACAATGTTTTCTTCAATATAATTGAAAATATTCTGCTCCTGTTTAAATGAAACTAGAGTTTCAAAATGCAGTTTTGTATTATATGAAAGAACTCTTGAAAGAAATTTTTAAAGAATAAGTATCTCCAGGATATTTAAAATCAGGTTCAACTCACACACAATCTTTTGGGAAAAACACTTATTGAGTATTTTATTCAAAAAGTAAATGCACATTCAAAGGGAAACGATCTGCTGTATCATAATATCTAGTATTGGATCTTACATTCAATAGCGTTATTTCAAACAGATGAAAAGAGATTAATTAAATTTTTTTTTTTTACTTTAAAAGTTTCCTGCATATCAGAGCCAAGATGTGAAAAATTCATACTTAATTAGAAGTGCTGCTTCTTTTCCAAAGGTTACCAAACAGCATTTCAATAATGCTGGTTTCTATACAAAGTATTATTATAAAATAGTCCCTGAACTTGTGTATAAGACAATCAACATAATATTGTCATACATTTAGACATTTTTAAAAGCAGCTTTATTGAGGTAGAATTGATATACAATAAACTTCATGTGTCTAACATGTAGAATTTAAGTTCTGATACATATATATAACTGTGAAGCCATCACTACATTCAAGATAAGAAACATATCCATTCCTTCCAAAAGTTTCCTCTTGACCCATGGAATGGTTCTTATCTGTAACTAGATAAGCTTTTTCATCAGCATTCAGCACAACTTACTGAGTGCCCACCATGTTTTAGATAATGAGCAGGATATTGGAAATTGAGTGGTCAGCTAAAACAGACAGGATCCAGACTGTTATAGAATGTATGTTGCATCAGGAAGACAAATACTAATCAAATTATTATGTGAATAAATATAAAATTACCACGGTATATTGTACTCTGGGCAAGCTAGGCTGTATCTGTATATAATGATTGTATCCCCAAATATTTCTGGGCCTCCACACCTATATCAGAAACCCTTTAATGTTGCTTATAGGGCTTTTGCAATGTATCTAAAAATTTACACTAAACATTTTGTTTCTACTGCATGTTATGTCTTTTATTTTGAAAACAGTATGGTATGATGTTTGATGTATGAAAAGGATAACCAGTGGAGAAAAATATTATTATATAATTTATTTTCTTGATGTTGACCAGAAAGTCAATATTGAAAAAGAAAAAGGAAAGGAAAAAAACCTCCCAAGAAAATCTTGCTTTTTTTTCTCACCATGTCACATTAGGTGTTATTTCAAGGAGACAAAGTCACAATAATGAGGTAAAAAATATTGAGGGGGGAAAGTCCAGAATTTTTATTAAAAATCAAGCATAGTCTGGGCGCAGTGGCTCATGCCTGTAATCCCAGCACTTTTGGAGTCCGAGGCAGGCAGATCACGAGGTCAGGAGATCGAGACCATCCTGGCCAACATGATGAAACCCCATCTCTACTAAAAATACAAAAATTAGCTCGGCATGGTGGTATGCACCTACAGTCCCAACTACTTGGGAAGTTGAGGCAGGAGAATCGCTTGAACCCAGGAGGCAGAGGTTGCAGTGAGCCAAGATTGTGCCATTGCACTCCAGCCTGGCGACAGAGTGAGACTCTGTGTCAAAAAAGAAAAAATAAATACAAAATTTAAAAAGCATAGTAAATGAAATAAAGACGATTATCAAGTACAATTTTGTAATTCCATAATTCCATGACTTTTAATTTAGAAAGAATGCCAGGCTTAAGTAAGATCATTTTCTGATGAATTGAAATAAGCTATAGCTTTCAAATATAAAATATTTGCCAATTGTGTTTGAGCCTCTTAGATGATATGGCCCCTGTTCAGCGGTTCATAATTCACTTTAGTGTTTAGTAGATTTATTGGAAAATCACAACTTTTTTTCCTCTGACCCCAAAAATCTCAGAAACAACATCTGCTGTAAAGAGGGATTGTTTATCACTGTAACTTCTTGCCAACTTTGAACTGTGAGGAAATCCACCAAATGGAGAAAGAGAATCAATACTTAATTCAGGATTACATTTAGGTATTTGTCCCAGAGAGCAGAAGCTGGGGTCAGGGGCAGACACTTTAAGGAAAAGATATAAAGGAACTAAGTGGAGGTTTGTGTAAGCTGGAGACACTGAAGGTATGAGCACAGGTGAACTCGTGCCGGGTGTGGGAGCAGAGTCTACACCTCTTGTATAGATCTGCTTGTCTGTGCCAGACTGCAAATGGCAGCTTTTTTCTCCCTGCCCGTATCCTCCTGTCGTCTGTTTTACGTTTGGTCTAAACACCTGAACACTGACCTTAGCCTATTAAATTGGAATCTCTTCTCTCTTCTTCCTGAATCCATGGTATTCTGATTCCAATTTGTCTCCCCAGCTTCAGCAGCCATATATTCTCTAATTGAGGCAGCTGCAATCTGTTGCCTCGTGTAGCCACTCAGTTTCCCATGCCCACTGGTTTAATTCTGCACCTAGTCCTGGCCCCTTTTGGCTTCCTCTGGGTTGTTCTTGATCTAAAACTGACAGTGCAGAAGGCAAAGGGAGACCTGTGGGTTGGGAAATAGTATTAATAAAAAATTTGAATAGGTACATGGGAGCCAGATTATGAAGAACCATGCAAACCAGCAAAGGTGATAGGAATGAATGCACAGAACAAAAGGTAGTCATTGTAGGGAGGCTCTGGGACACATGATAACCTTGTACTTTGAAAAGGTTTTTATGGTGATAATAGAATATGAAGCATGGATTAGAGGTAGAGAAACCAGACTGGAGATGATAAAGGTCTGTTCAATTAACAGAGGAAATGGTGATTTTAAAAAGTTAAGTTTGAATATAATATGAGGCATTTATAGTAATACTTCTGGGACTATGGAGAATAAAGGACAATAGTCTATCTGCAGAAAAAACAGATACTCTTCCCTCTCTAGTTACAGATGTAAGTATAGATATAGATATACTTGAACTTTTCAGATGTTGGGTTAATTTCCTACTGAGTCAGAAATTCTGACCTTTGAGGAGGGAAGAGTACCTGACTTAAGGAACAGAACTGAAATCAGAAGATGTGGGTTTGGATCTCAGCTCTGGAACTTTTGAGTGGTTTAATCATGGGAATGTCATTTGAAGACCTTTCTGAACCTCAGATTAGCTCAGTGGGGTAACATGCGGGCTCTGCAGTCAAACTGCTAGACTCTGATCCAGGTTATACCACTTGCCAGATGCTTCATTTTGGAGAAGTTACCAACTTTTCTGTGCCTCAGATTCCTCATCTGTCAAATGGGGATAATTATAACGCCTATTTCATAGGATTATTGTGAGAAGTACCTGAGATATTTTATTGCAACATACAATACAAATTTTAGTTGCTTTTATTTATTTATTTAGAGTCTCATTCGGTTGTCTGGGCTGGAGTGCAGTGGTGTGAGCTTGGCTCACTGCAACCTCTGACTCCTTGGTTTAAGCGATTCTGGTGCCTCAGCCTCCTGAGTAGCTGGGATTACAGGCGTCTGCCACCATACCTGGCTAATTTTTGCATTTTTAGTAGGGACGGGGTTTCAACATTTGCCCAGACTTGTTCAAACTCCTGAGCTCAAGTGATTTGGCCTCCTCGGCCTTCCAAAGTGCTAGGATTTCAGGCCTGAGCCACCGTGCCCTACCTGCCGTTATTATTTTAATTTAGTACATCCAACATTTTTCCTACTCTGTAAGTGACATAAAATTAATGATTACAGTTACTAGAGGCATTTTCTTCAGTCATGCCTTTCTTGGTAAAGTCTAATAATGCAAGTTTATGTAATCTGTCATTTGTATGACAAAAGGCATCAATGTTAGATATTTAATTGTGATGGAGGATTCTATTTACTGGTTTCAAGAAACTTGCTGTAAAAATGCTCATTAGTAATATTTAAAACAATGTGCCTCTTTGGGTCATTATGTAAATGAATAAATATAAAATCACCACTGTATATTGTACTGTTGGAAAGGTAGTCTACAAATGTATATATTGATTGTATCCCCAAATATTCAACTGCACATAATGGAAAATCCCAAAGGTTCAATTGCACATAATGGAAAATCCCAAAGTAGCAGTAATTTAAACAAGGTAGAGGTTCATTTGTCTCTCATATAAAAAAAGTCTGAAGATATCTCTACACTGCCTTCAGAGATCCGGAGACTTCTATTTGTACTCTGCAATGCTAACACATAGCTTCCATCCTCAAGGTCACCTCATAGTCCTAGCACACTGAGTCAGATTCTTTCAGCATCTACTTCTGAAGTCTCAGATAAAAGTTATGTTCAGCTCTTATTGGCTCATCACCTGGCCACATGTAGCAGATAGGGAGGGTGGGAAATTAGTTATTTATTCAACCAGTAATGTACCTAGATAAAAATTTGGGATTCTGATACTTAAGGGAAGGAGAGAATGGATTAGCAGGTAGGTAGCCAGCATTCTCTGCCAAACTTTTCAGTAAATCTCAGAAATCTTTCTCAAGGTTGCATTATGAAAATTCTGGAGCTTTCCATGGACGAAATAATACATTTTGTCCAAATTGTGTTTTTAAATGTAAAAAAAACCCAGAGTTTGCATCATCCTAGAAACAGGTTACATGAAACAGGGTTTTAAACTGCTGACACTTAGCAAAGAACTTGTTAAATGTGAACTGAAATAGTATTAAACGGAGTACAATAGAGAATAGAGGCTGAAATTAATTTTGTGAGGTAGTAACTTATTAAGGTGACTTTCTGGATAAAAATAAATGGAATCTTGGAGGTGAATAAGATACTAACAAAGCAATGGATGAAGTAAAACGAAAAGATTTCTTTTAGTTTTTCCTTTGTTTATACAAAAAAAAGGGAAAAGTAAAAAAATTATTGATTTTTGAAGAGACAAGTTCCATAATGGTATTTTGGGAACATCATCTCTTAGCTATGCTCAAACTACACCGTGAGGGAAAGCGCAGAAGGAGAGCCCGGTTAGGATGCGCCTGTGGCCATCTTGTCAATGGAAGTTTTCTGTACTTATGTGTAGTTTTGGGGTCCCAAAAGGATTATCCAAAGCAAACTTCATTTTAAAAATTTAATATTCAATTTATTAAATTTGTATGTAACAAACATAGCTCTTCTTTAAGCTTTGAAATTTAACTTAATTATTTTAGTATACTTAGACATCTAAGTAGATTTAACTTAATTATTTTATTCTACTTAGACATCTAGTAAAATAACTAGAATTATTTTATTCTACTTAGACATCTCACAAATTTTGAAAATTACTTTTGAAGCGGTGTTTAATTAATGTTTGATTCCATTTATAAACTTAAACCCCCTTAAACATTTTAAACTATACTGACAAAGTCGATACATTTCCTTTTCATATTTAAGTTCTTTAGTCATCTGAAAAAGCCTTCTCAGTACTGAAATAACTATCATAATACGATAAATTTAAATTATAGAAGATATGTCTTAGGCTTTTATAAACTCTCTAATACTGATTAATTTTGACATAGAATCTTTGTCAATTAGTCTCATCACTTTAATTTGGAATTACACAGATAATTTTAGTAACAGGTCAAATTCTCCTAAATATAGTGACTATTTCTAAACCTTACTAAAAATATTAGTACTATAAGTTTGATTTACTTAATCCTGTATATGTATATGTAATTCTACAGGTTCACAGCTATTGATTCTCTTGGAAACAATTATGCTATCCAAACAATTTCAGGGTTAGCATGCTAAGCACTTTCGGAGGTTATACTTTTAGCTGGCTGAGGTTGAATGTTAACCAGAGATGTCATCTGAGACATTTGAGCTCTAGCATTACAGATATCCTTGAAAATTTTATGACATTTTTGGCTGTCAATGTGCCTGAGTCCTCCAGATTCAAGTCATCCATTACCTAATACTTTTCTCTACCACATTTGGTCCATTTGGTTGATTTCAACTAGTTTATTACTGTGTCACCCCACTCTAAACTATTTTCATATTTTTTCTTATTAGGACTGGCAGGTATAGTTCTTTTAATGACATCGAGTTGGATTTTGTTTACCTCCCAGTGCTTCCTCTAACTGGTATCTTTTCGGTTAAGGGCTAAGGTTACAGCCTGAATGAGGGTGACAGCAACTGGGTGGAAACAAAATGCAAAATGGAAAGGTATTAGGAAGGGAGAATAGACAGTAAACACTAAGGTTGGGGATGGATTCCAGGAAGAGGAGACCACGTTGAACAAAGACCCAGAGGAAAGGTGGAGCTTGGCAGCTCCAAATCCTCACTCCATATCTGCCCACTCCCAACATCCCCAGCAGTTATTATGGATGGAGGGTGATGTCCTCTCCTGCTGCATTCCTGTGGGAACACCCAACCTAAAATATTTATCTAGACTAAGGTATAGAAAATCTGTAATTTCAGAGCTTCCTTGGGTCTTTTGGTGGCCAGAATTTGCTAAGCAAGGACAGACAGCTCTGTTTCCTGAAGAGATAGATTTGTCTTACCCACCAATAAGCCTCTCCCTGTGTTTGGAAACTAGAGGATGAATATGAGAGTAGTAGTTGGAATGAACATTCGTAACGAAAAGTGCTGTCTCCTGGCTGGAAAAGGGAGTGTGTGAAGATCATTCAATTTTTATAGAACAATCTCCTCTTCAGTATGAACCTATTTGGTAGTTTCTGAAAAATCATTCCTTGTTCTTTTGCATGTGTGTGTCAAGAAAAGAGATACGCCAGAATGATACAATAATTATTTTCTAACTGAGCAGGAAGGATGGTGAGACATGTCACACCAATGGAAGGACCTCATCTCAGGCAGGTTCTTAATATGCCACCCTCATCCACTCTAGCCCCTTCCCTCTGTTTATTTCATTCTAGTCATAATTACCCGTCTCTCAGCACTAGCTTATTAAGTTCAGTGTATTGCACTGGTCTCAAGATGGTAAGGGTTTTCTGGAGTGGGAAAGGGGTTGGCAGTGAGAAGCTGTGAGAACATTTGTGGGGAAAAGATGATTGAACAGTAGGACAGGGAAGCAAGTCTAGAGACTGGCATGTGCCCTCAAGGAGAGTCTCTGTGAACAGGGTGAACTATTTTTTTCCCCTTTTTCCTTGAACTGTGGTGACATCATATTTACCCTAAAGTTTTGCGTTTCAATTTTAGAATTTTGACATAATTTCAGATTACAGAAAAGTTGCTAGGATCCAACAAAGAACATTTTTACTATACGGTATTTGCTTTATTCTTCTCTCTTTCTTTCTCTCTATTGTTTTTTCGGAACTGTTTGGGAGAAAGTTGCTGGCATGAATCCTGTTACTCCTAAATACTTCAAAGTGTGTTTTCCTAAGGCAAGCACATTCTCTTACATAACCACAACACACTGATTAAAATCAGGAATTTAATATTAAAACAATACTATTATCTCATTTACAGACCTTCTTCAGATTTTATCTTTTGTTCCAATAATGTTCTCTAGATCATGTGTTGCATTCAGTTGTCATGTCCTTTTAATCTCTTTCACTTGGAACAGTCTTCCTTTGAATTTCATGATATTGACTTTTTTGAATAGTACAGGCCATTTGTTTTGTAGACTACCCCTCAGTATGGGGTTGTCTGATGTCACCTCGTGGCTTTGGCAGGAAGTCATGTCGCGTTGCTGTCAGTGCATCCTACAGGCACAGGATGTGAATACCCCTTTCCTGTTGATGTTAACTTTGACCACTTGGGTTAAGATGGGACTGACAGGTTTGTCAACTGTAAGGTTACTATTTATCCTTTGGTAATTAGTATTATCTGGTAGGGAGATTAGTTTTACATTGTTAATCAATCTTACATTGTAATTTCACTCTGTGTATTTGGAACGAAAATTTTGTTGTTGTTTCTTTTACTTTTTAATTTTTCTTTCCCTTAAAGGTGTCTTACTTGTCTACTTGGTTATTCTCAGTGCTGCTGCAGGTACCTACCCTTACATCTTTGTTGGCCCAAGCCTGCAACCCTGTCTGCACTGGCAACTGCCCATACTAGCAGAGTGTTGATGGCAGAGGGAGGAAGCCACAGCTCCCATTGCTCCCTCATCTCTTCAACCTAGAACACAGACATAAAAACGACATGAAATGTACTTCACTGAGAGTTTTGGGGGTTACCAAAAGAAATTCTATAAGATGGAAAATAAGAAGATATTCCCTTTAAATTCATGACACTTACAAAAAGTTTGTAAACTATACAAAGGCATAGTTTACCTCATACCTTTGTTACAAAAGACATTGAGGCAATTTGTTCTGTAGACCTTATATATACCTCTTCTGTTATGTGGGAAGCTTAGTTCCTGCATGAGATCAGATAAATAACAAAACCAGTATTATCACACTTGAAAACTAATATTAGTTCTTTCATATTGTTACACATCCAGGAGAAGCTCAAGGTAATTTAACTTTTAGTGATTCTTTGCACACAAGTTGGATATCAAAGCTGGAGAAAATTTTCTCATTGAGAAAAACTCTTATAATTGGTGTAAATGTACAGCAATAGTGAAAGGAAACATTTTACTCTGACCTACAGGAAATCTTATTGTTTCTAGTTTTTCTTTACAGAGTAGACAGTGGAAAAAATTATAGAGTAAAACATAGATATTTCCTTTTGAATGTCTTTTTCCAGACATATTAGCTAAGATGTTCAGGGAGCATGTGTGAGAAATGAGATGGCATTTTCAGTAAGAGCTAACGAGAGAAGTAAGCACACATTGAAATTTCCATTCTGCCAAAAACCTGGTCCAATGAATATTTCATCTTAAATAATAAGAGGAAAAGCTAATCTCACATTCTCTCAATTTCATTTTAGATTGTTTTCTGGCATTGGGAAGTATAGAGAGAGTTTTCTTTTTCTTTTTTTCTTATCACAACACTGTATGTCTTAAAAATACTGGCAATTGAGAGTGTTGAAATAGTGAGTGAATTATTTGGATTGGTCACTTTGAAGAAGCTGAAAGAACTTGGCAGGCATTCAAAAACTGGAGATTGAATGAGTTAAGGGTAAAATTGATCTGTCTTGCAGCTTTCTATCTAAAAGACTGCCTCCTTTTTTGCAGTCTTGGAGTCTAAACTCTCGTTTCAAACACTGAGAAGTTTTAAAAGCCCTGACAAATGCCAGTAAAATCTATCAAGCAAGGTCAAGGAAACTACTTCCTCTCATCCAGTCATAGGTATCCAGGCAGTTTGCTCAGGCACCTAGAGTGCCACTCAAAGCAAGGCAGTCTGCCGCGCTTGAGCTCTGTTCTTATTTCCCCATAGTACATTCAACTGCCTGAGCATCTGACTCAGACATAGCAGAGATATTGCTGCTGCCAGAGGGTAATAGTTTGTTCTGTTATCCTGAAATGCCCTTGCACTGAGAAAATGAGAAATTGGGCAACTCAATGAATTTCCCATCCTGTGGATTTCTCACTGGCTCTCCCTGGCTCTATTTCTTCTTCCATTTTAGAGGGAATAGTCATCCTGCTTTTCAGGCTACCACCTTTTCTTTGGAATCAGTTGGATGCATTTAATGCATATGGAAGAGATGCTGAGAGGGCATGTAGTAGAAATAAGAATAAAATATTTCATTTTTTTCTGATTTCTTGGAGAATGAAATATTCCATTTAAGTGTATTTTTCTAGACAATTGAAATCTATGCCTTAAATGTCAAAACTTGTTTTTAACTTTGAGAAATGATGTAGCACAGTGGTTAAGCACACAGACTTTGAGGCAAATTGTCTGTATTTAATCACTCTCTACCTTTGTAACTTCAGGCACTTAGCCCCTTGTGCCTCAATTTCCTCATCTGTGAAGTGAAGATAATAATAGACCTTATCTTACAGGGTTATGGAGAGGATTAAATAGTATTAAATGAGTTAATATATGTAAACATTTAAAACAATGTCAAATATATAGTAAGCATATAGAAGTTATTATTATTAATTTATCCATTCATATACAAATCTTACCCTGAAATGGTACCCATCTTCTTGTTATCTTTTATAGAGTATATTGAACATTGACTACTCAGTGCCTTCATACTCAGGGAAAGAATATAGTCATGCCTTCAGAGAGTCCTAAGATGATGCCGACGATGAAACAATAGCTAACATGGTTTCATGAATGTTCTTGGTTAATCCCTGCAAAAAACCTCTAGGATAGGCACACTGATAAATAGACTTAGAAGGTGTAAGTACTTGCCTGACTTCACATAGCTAGAACCAGATGTGAGATACAAACTCAGGGCTGTCTTACTTCAACGCTGGTAGTCTTGGTCACCTTACCACACTGCCTTGTGGTCAGGACTCCTCATCCCCACAATGGTTCCCAAACTTGAGTATCCCACAGGATCACCAGGAGGGCTTGTTAGAGCATAGATTTCTGGATTCCACCCCAGAAGCTCGGATTCAGTAGTTTTGGGGTGGAGGTTGAGAATTTGCATTCTAAGTTGCTAGGTGATGATAACGCTGCTGGTCCACAGGAACCACACTTTGAGAACCAATATTTTCACTAAATGACTCCAGACAATATTTAATACCAATTATTTTTTATTTTCTCTTTACTATCAGTTGCCACTTGAAGCTATCAATGCATTCTTTTGCTTTTAAACACTATTCTACGCACATCTAGCCATTTAAAAACTCTCTATAACCTACCTCAGGTGGTATTTGTGGATTTTATGACAGCAGTTGCTGTTTAAGAGGCTGCTTTCAATTACTAATCAGTTCCCTCGTGCACTTGGCTCATGAACGCCACGAGGACTTTGACTTCTTTTCTTAAATATTGCTTCTTTTAATTTTAATGTAGAAAAGTATCGAGTGCCTAAGATTCATGAATTTAAATATCTATCATATGCCATTTTTTCCCCTTCCCAATGTTGAGGACTTTATGCCCATTGTTAAAGTAAACTAAATATGGCCTGAGAAGGACTCTGTAATTCTCTATTTGAATCCTTGTGAATGGACTGTAACCTAGCTTAATAGTCAGACAAAATTGAAACTCTAACTTAATAGTATGCACCTGTAACAATGGCTGAGTGTTGGCCAATCCCAGCGGCCATACTTCAACAACTCACAGAGGTTGAATGTTCAAACTGCGTCCAAATAAGGCAAATGTTAAGCCATAAGCAATCTCACTGTTTCTGTACCTCACTTCCTATTCCTGTAAGTCACTGTACCTTTTTTTGTTCATAAATTTGTTCCGACTATGAGGCACCCCTGGAGTCTCTGTGAATCTGCTGTGATTCTGGGGGCTGCCCAATTTGTGAATCATTTACTGCTCAATTCAACTCCTTTAAATTTAATTCAGCTGAAGTTTTTCTTTTATCAGATGGTGTCAGAAGCGGGATCTGAAGTGGAGCTTCTAGCATCCCCCAGCAGTGCTGAATGAACACTCAAGGTACCTGCAGGACCCACTTGTGTCCATTGATCTCTCAGAGCCACTGGGGATCATGGGTAAGCTCGCTCTCCGATTTCAGGGCTCCACGGATTTGTGTTTTGAGCTCTCTGAGTTTCTTTGAGCAAATTTCTGATCCAAACTGGGTTTGGAGTTGTGACAGAAACTGGACTGGGTCTGGGAACAGATTTGATCCAGGAATTAACTGGCTTGGATCCAGTTAGAGGCCTCTTACATCTGACTGGGTCAGAAAGGAACTGGTAGTAAGCTGTAATATTGCAGGGGTTATGAACTTTGGCTTTTGAAAATTCACAGGGATTTTTGTGTTCCACCCCTTTATTTAATTTTTCTTGTGCACTTAGGTAGGAAAAAAAATCACTGGCTAAGTTAATCAAGAGAATCTGAGAGTAAAGCCAATATTGTAGGTAAAAATGGGATCCTTAATTTCTGGAAAACTGAGTTTTTCCTGGTTTATGCTTTAGGCCTGGGAGGCAGCGAAGTCTTACAGAAATGGCAAAATCTTTCTAAAGATAACTTACAGTGGAATGTTCTGAATGAACTACAATGCATTGAAGTACATTTAAAAATGAAGGCTCTTGGTGAAGTCCCTTTTGGCTAAGAATGAATTTGGCACTACAGGAGGTCAACTGCTATTGTCTTTGGAATAATCTGCCTTGCACTCTTTGCTGATAGCTGTGGGTGACAGGATTAGGCATGTACAGGATTGTGGGACATGGGGAGCTTTTTCCCTCCTAAAAGGGGAAACTTGAGAGCTGATGAGACTGCTGGAAAAGATCCCCTTTCTACTGAGAAGCAGCTGCCTGAACTTTTCCATGTGGCTGCAATGGGTGGGTCTTTCTCTGGCCTCCCTGATCATTTCGCCTTCCCCACCCTGCCACAGGCAATGCTTTTCTCTCTCTCCTTTCCCTTATCTTTTCTATTACTCAGGGCGACCATCTTGCCCAGAGACCACATGTTGAAACTCCTGGCCGGAGGTTGGATTAATGATGATGGGACCCAAACAGAGACAAGTTGGAGTCTTGCCAATTTGATATTGGGTGCTAAGCAGAGTGGCTAATGTCTGTGTTTTGTCACACGTATTTTACTCTGGCCAGAACGAAAAAAAATAATTTTCCTTTATGATGTGGCTTGGCCCCCAACGCGATGTTGCAGGAAGCTGAGTCACTAGAGCCACTCAGGGAAAGGGAACCCAGAAGCCTGGCATCCCAGCAAAAAGATAAGAATTTCTTACCAGTCAGATTTTGGGCTTCTCTCTCTCTCTGCAAATGGTTGAATGAATGGTAAAAATCACTGTTTATCTCCATCTTGCTTTATGTCCTTGAGAGCTTAACCTTGTAACCACACTTTCTCTTGGTCTCCGTCTTCCAGGGAACAGGAATTTTAGGGTTTATGGCGTAGTTATCTCTAAAAATTATCTTGAGTAGTTAAAAGCCTTTGCAAGCTCAAAATTAGCTACTCTGGATTCCTTCTGGGGAAGGGAGTGGAGACTGCTCTGTGCTGTAGCTCAGTAGCTGAGGTTTTGCCCTTTCATAGCGGTGGTCCAGGTTCGTATTCCATGCTTACAAAGCAAGTTCTTTTTTGTTTAATATCTGCATGACCTTGTCTAGTCTCTTCTCCTTTATGTATTATCTTAAATTTTCCTTTCTCTGAGCACCTGGGAATTTACCTTTGGTAAAGTTCAAAAGCTGGAAATGGCCGTTTGGCCTGGCTAAAATCAGGTAATAAAAAAATTTTTAAGGACTTTATTAAAGAGTGCTATGGTTAAAAGTCAGCTTAATTAAAAGATATTCAAGCTTTAACAGCCTGGACTCCTTGGGAAAAATGGGAGGCAACAGAAACCCCTTTCCTGGCCCTGTTCTTCCAAGGGCTCCACTCTAAAGCCAATAACCGATTAAGAAACAGAAAAACTGGCAAATGAAAAATCTTACAACTACTGTAGTAATCTCCTTCTGTCTAATTGTATATGTGTTGTGTGTAATGTTTATGTAAAAGAGCTCTAATTAACTGGCTTAAACAAAAGTGCACAAAATCTAATATTTTGAAAGCAAAATAAAAACTATAATGCCTTTTAGTTCATGTAACTTTAGTAATCTTTGGGAAATAAAAAAAGCTTTTAAGATTATTAATAAAATAAAGATATTTTGTCTAAATTATGCAGGTCAGATATTAGGTTTGCTAAATGCTTTAAGATCATAAACTGCTTTGACTTTTGAAAGTTGTTCAATTTATTTTGGAGATATTAAATTCTAAATAAAGCCTGGGGATATATGGAATTAGCCATGCCCCCTAGCTATGCAAAGAAAGTTATAAAGAAAAGAGATTTTATATAAGAAAGGATGTTGTATGGTAAATTCTTGTCCTAAAGTAAAATGATTGGTCTTTAGAAAGAGGAATGTTTAGGGCAAGTCAGGAAGTCTAAACATGTCATATATGGTCTGCATAAGTCGTGAAAGAATTTATAAAAAGAGATTTATTCCAGAAATGTATAATTTAAAGGTGATTAGGCCTAAATTCTTCATAGAATGCCACTATGACTGTTAAATGTACAGCTTGTCTGCTTTACAGCTAGGTGGGCCCTGGAACACGTGGAGTTAGATGCTGGAAAGAATCAGACCTTATCTGCATTTCTGTCTGGGTTCTGGGCTCCACACCTAGTACATAATTAAAATCCCTTACTTAACAAGGTTTTCACCAGAAGTTAAAGTCTCTAAGAGTTAACACTGTAATATATAATTGACACTGCTGAAAAAATAAGTTTACATACAAGGTGTGTAAAGAGAATAAAATGTGTTTTTGTAAGAGATTATAAGAAGGTATAGGAATGTAAATTTTTGCCTACATTAGCGGGTTAAAGGATTGTTTTAAATTAAATAAAGCTAAATGTTTGAAAAAGTTGTGGAACGTTTATTAAAAAAATTGTAAAAGGTTCTATGCGTGAACATATTGGCTAAAGTCAAAATGGCATTATTCAGTTTTTTCTATGAATTGGACATTGGAATAAAAGCACAACAGAGTTTTCTTAGGCCATTGTTCTGCTCTGAGAAAAAAAATTGTAAAGGGTTATAAAAGGTTTATAAAAATCTTACCTTATGGTCAAACTAATTAAAACTGAATAGATTTGTAAAATATTACTTAAAACTAGCTTTAACATTAAAAATATACTAATGGAAACATAAAATTTGGTTTTCTCTTTTAAAAAGGATTTTTATGTAATATTAAAAGATTATGAAAGGTTTTGGTTTACCTTTTAAGTAAACTACAAAAAAAAAAGAGAGGAAGGGAAAGAAAGGAGACAGAGTCAGTTGGCTTCATGCTATCTCCACTGGGTATTATTTAGAAAGCTGAGTCTACTCTCCATCAGAATAATGTTTTTTCCTTTAAAAAATTTTTGAGTTATCATTTTGGCTAACTGGATGACTTACGGTAACCTAAGATTCTATTTTGTAATATCCAATGTTGTAAATCTTTAGTATTTAATAAACCGTTCAAAATCAAGCTCTAGATTATCATGCTAAATCAGCCAATACTAAAATTGTTTAAATATACAGTTTGAATGAACTCCATGGTCTAAGTCAAATTACCTCTGATAACATGTAAGTTATCAGTGCTATGCACCTAAATTGGAGAAACAACTAGTATTCAAGAGGACATAAGTCCAATGTTAAGCATGGACTCATGAAGAACCAGGATAGCCATCTTGTCCTTCCTGAGTCCTTAAAGCTTTTGTTATTAAAGGCTCTGCATTCCATGACTCGGCATGGAAAATATAAAATAATCCAAATAGAATATATTGATGTGGTGACTCATAAATTTGGAGCTAGTGTAAAACCAATATTTGGTTCCATTTTCCTGGGAAGACAATCAAAGCTTCAGGTACGTTTGTCTACCTGATGGGCCATTTAAACATTTATAAAGGGATTTCATTCAATTATCATTTTCAATGCATGTTTTCTGGTAGCATAACAGCTTTCCCATGCAAGAGAGCTGTTGTTATAACAGTAGATTATTATACTACAGTGTATTTTTACCAGGTAAAGAGAGCTTTTTATGTTTCACTGAGGGCAATCCCTTCACAAGCTAGAGCCCTAAGATTGGATCTTCTGAGAACATTAGAGAAAGACTGTCCTTCTCAACCACACTTCAGCAAAACTTTGGAGACTTGAGCTTTGGGTTCATAATCTCACAACTGAGAAGGGTCCCTCCACCCTCCTGGAACTGTACACCCATTGGAACTTTTAAGGTAAAACTAACCAGGAAAGTTTCTCCCCAGAAGAAGATGACATCCTTGATTCAAACAGCTTTTCCCAAGTTTACAGATCATGACTTCTACTATCACAAGACTCTTATCTTTAAATATTTTTTCCTTGTTTGTGCTTCTATGAACAATAGGAATGAAAAGGGGTCTATTTTGTGCACTTATAGGGTATAGTTTTATTTGTGAAGGATTTTGCAGTCAGCCTTATACATGAATAAACTTATACTTTAATAGATAAAAGATGAAGGTGAAATGTAGGTGAGAAACTTTGGTGGTACATATGTTGCCTCATAATCACTCAAAACTCCTCTTTGGGGATTAAAGAGACCATTGCCAGGAGGCCTTCACTCTTCTAGCAGGACATCATTTTTTGGGTCCTTTTTCCATGGTTTAGAATAAAAGGCAATAATTAGAATTGTCACCCTCATAATAGGCTCTACAGCAAATTCTACTTTAAAAGCTATCGTTACACACAGACTTTAAATTCTCTTGTGGAAGTTATGCTAAGTTAATAGAAGTGGCTAAACAGAAAAGTACCTGTGCAGCTGCTGACACTTGTGGCCTATGGAGAAATACATCAAATGTAGATTATTAAAATTCAGTTGTAGGGTATTAATGAAAAGATCACTTAAGCGAGTAGACTCTTCATCCAGCTCATTATTAAATGTATTTAATTTTACACGGTTTGGTTTATGGGGACCTTGGGTAAGGACCATACTCCAAACTCTTGGTATTATCCTCCCAATAGTCATAATAATGTTCTCCCTGGTACACTGTATTCTCTCAAAGGTTTTAAATGTTTGCATGCAGCCATCTCTAGAACATCAAATGATCTCTCTTCAACTGGAATGACAAAAGCTGAAAGAAATGTGCAACCATGAGGACACCATAACCTATGAATGACATGCTGAGATCAAAAACCCAAAATGATGATAACTGAGAGTGGTGCTAAGGCCCTAAGTATTGGTTACACTGTCACTAAAGTGAAACCTGGCCAAAAAGTGGAATTTTTTTTAAACAAAATTATGGGAGGCCATTATTTTGGACTGAGCTCATGCACTAGGCCCCAACAAACTGAACCAAACTAAAATGGAGTCACTCATGCTAAATGTGACACAATCAAACTAAGGCTTTAAGAAAACACAGATTCTAGAACAGATCAGGTTTTGTTTTTCTCCTGTAAACAGGATGTTCCAGCATAAGGAAGTACCCTCTATTCAGTCCTTAGTGCCTCCTTGCAAAACCCACTGTTCTATTGTTTTTCAGTGGGTTTCAAAATCAAATAAGTACATTTACAAAAGAGATAGTAACATCAGTGACTAAGATTTTGGCCAATCTCTCAAAATTGAGAAAATGTCTAAAAGGGGGAATTGTTAAAGCCAACTAAATATGGCCTGAGAAGGACTCTGTACTTCTATATTTGAATCCTTGTGGATGAACTGTAACCTAGCTTAATAGTGAGACAAAATTGAAAATCTAACATAATAGTATGCACCTGTAACAGTGGCTGAGTGTTGGCCAATCCCAGCGGCCATACTTCAACTACTCATAGAGGCTGAATGTTCAAACTACGTTCAAAAAAGGCAAAAGTCGAGCTGTAACCAATCTCACTGTTTCTGTACCTCACTTCTGATTCCTGTATGTCACTTTACCTTTTTTGTCTATGAGTTTATTCTGACCACGAGATACCCCTGGAGTCTCTGGGAATCTGCTGTGGTTCTGGGGGCTGCCCGATTCACAAATCATTCATTGCTCAATTAAACTCTTATAAATTTAATTCAGCTGAAGTTTTTCTTTTATCACCATCAAAGATTATTCTACAATAGATCATAGGAAAATCTAGCAGACCACTCTGACTTGGCTGTTTAGTCTCCTCAACTCAGGAATATAGTTCCAAGGACCTGGTGTTGTGTATCCGCTTTCTTATTTTCTATCTATTTATTCAAATCTAGTCTTGTCTTTTGTCAATATAGTTCTAAAATCCTGTATAAGCCATGAGGTGGTCACAGAATTAGGTCTAGAAAGATTTTGAGGAGAGGTAGAACTTTTTTTCTCTTCTGGTAACAGGGTAGATCCTTGATTCCTGAACTGCTGCTTCTTAGATTAACAGTATATGAGTCAGGAAGCTCATGATTCTGGCCTTTTCTGATGTGATCAATTCCCCACTCTATTAAATTACAGATAACTTTGAGTACACTTCTGTGAGAAACTGGACTGTCATGGAGAGCTATATTGACTCACTTGTTTCTTTGATCTCAGGTTGATCTTTTGCATTGCTTTCTTGGCTGTTCAGTAGTAAATGGAAATAAACACAACCTTAAACATAGCCCAAGTCATCACTGTAGACAAAACTTTAGGTCAATTCTCATGCCCTCACATTTAGTTTCCTATTCTAAACTTATATTTTCTTTCAATATTGCTACATAGTTTTACATAGGCACCTTCTACCTTATCCAATGGCAGTCATCTTCCAAGCCCACTCTGTACCTGTCTTTGGGCTTTGTGTTGCAAGAGAAATATAAAAAATCTTTCTTTAAACCTCTGCAAGTTGGATTTTCTATTACTTCTAACAGAATACATTCCTTAGTTGATTCACTCATACAATCAGAATCCTGGAAGATAGGACTATTCCAGAAGTGGCTAATTCAGTTCAACAAAGTCAACAGAAATTCAACAAAGTTGAATTCAACAAAGTCATCAGAAATTGAGGTTCAACAAAGTCATCAGAAATTGAGGGTCTTGCCATTTTTCTACTTCATAGTTGCTTGATGCTTGTGGCAGCTTCAGACATCATATCCTTTCATACTAATGTCAAGAGAGAGGGAAAATAAAGAAATGTTTCCGTCCTGGTCTTTTTTAAGAGAAGAAAAATGTTTTTGAAGTTCCTCAGCCTACTTCTTATGTCTCATCAGACAGAATTTGGTCAGTGCCCACACCACACTAAATGTTTGCCAAGGGGGATAAATAATCATGGCTGGCTCTGGCCAATCAGGAGTCACTGCTGGGGATGGAGATGGGTCCTGTCTTCCCAGAAGGAAATATTAGGTTGGTGCAAAAGTAACTGTGGTTTTGTAACTGCCCAGTGAGATCACCTTGACCACGGCCTAGACAGAGCCGATTTATCAAGACAAGGGAATTGCAATGGTGAAAGAATAATTCACGCAAAGCCAGCTGTGCGGGAGACTGGAGTTTTATTATTACTCAAATCAGTCTATACGAGCATTCGGACATTAGAGTCTTTAGGGATAATTTGGTGGGTATGGGCTCCAAAAGTGGGAAGTGCTGATTGGTCAGGTTGAAGATAAAATCATAGGGGATCGAAGTAAGTTCTTCTTGCTGACTTTGGGGTGGGATCACAGAACTGGTTGAGCCAGATTCACAGTCTGAGTGGTGTCATCTGCTGCAGGGTCTGCAAAATATTTCAAGCACTGATCTTAGGTTTTACAACAGTGATTTTAGTCCCAGGAGCAACTTGGGGAGGTTCAGACTCTTTCAGTCAGAGGTTGCATGGCCCCTAAACCATGATACCTAATCTTGTAGCTGATTTGTTAGTCGTACAAAAGCAGACTGGTCCCCAGGCAAGAAGGGGTTTTTCAGGAAATGGCTATTATCCATTTTGTTTCAGAGTTTAAACTATAAGCGAAATTCCTTCCCATGGCCAGTTCAGCCTACACCCACGAATGAACAAGGACGGTTTAGAGGTTCGAAGGAAGATGGGGTCGGTTAGGTCTGATCTCTCTCACTGACATAATTTCCTCAGTTATGATTTTTTTCAAAAGTGGTTTGTTTTTGCCTTTTTTAAATTGCAAAGACCTCAATTACTTTTGCACCAATGTAATAGCTACTTGGAGGCCAATTAACAAAATCAAGTTTCTGTTAGAAGGAAGAGGTGGGGAAATGGATAAAGGCTGTTGGCATAGCAACTGACAGTGTCTAGTGGTGAAATACCGCTGGCTTCTTTGACCTGAGTCACTTTCATGGGTTCTTACACCACTTAGGAGACAAAGTTCCTCAGTGATATATTGGATATTCTGGTAATTTGACATGTGGAAACTTAAACTAATTTTTATTTGGGCAAGTTAATTAAATTGGTAAATGAATGTTATGTAACTTTATAGAATGGTGCAGGATGATGAACCCCAGCCTAACACAAATAAAGCTAGAGTTAGAAAAGGTATTTTATTTTAAAAAATAACCATTAAAGATATGTCACGAAACAGTCCTTGCAGAAGACTTACTTTCACTTTACCTTTTGAATAACCTTATCTTTTTGGAGAATAATTGCATTCTAGGGCAGATACCTTAATATAAATATCTGAAAAATGAGAGGCCACCTAGAAATGAGAAGAAAGTTGAATGATATGACATCCTAGCCATTGTTTGTTTTTAAGGTGAAGATGTGAAGTGGCTCTTAATTAAATTTTGTAGAGTTTTGCTGAGAAATTTTATCTCTGCCCTCAGATTTATTCCCAGCTTCAGTGGTTTGTAAGGATGACTGAAGAGCCTGGTCACCTCAGAGCTGTGAGGGCTGGGCTCAGAAGAACACAAAGAAGGACCCCGGTGATTTATGATTAGAAGAGTATTTTTTAAATATTTACAAATGAATAGAACTAGATAACTATAACATGAATATATAAGGTAGGCCTAGCTGAGCAAAATTATGAGACAGACTGTAATAAACAATGTGTGTTTATTTCGGAAAGATCAACTTGAAAAGGTGGGCATGTTGAGTCTAGCTATCACTCAAGGTAGAATTAACAATAGTCACTTTTTGCTTTATAAAGATATTAAGTTGTCTGATTCTTAGTGGTTCCTGGTAGCAGTTTATATAAATTCCTTAAAGATCTGCATCGGCATATTTATTATAGGAGATGCCCTTTCCCACTAGAATGTACCTATGGGATTTAGGGATGTTTTATCCATTTCAAAAATCATTTTCTTATCCTTCAGTTCTTATCCCTTAGATATAGAATCATGTCCTCTGCAAACAGGGATAGTTTGACTTCTGTTCTTCCTATTTGGATACCCTTTATTTCTTTCTTTTGGCTTATTGCTCTGGCCAGGACTTCCAATTACTCTGTTGAATAGGAGTGTTGAGAGAGGGCATCCTTGTCTTGTGTCAGTTTTCAAGGGCAATGCTTCCAGCTTTTTCTCATTTAGTATGTTGTTGTCTGTGGGTTTGTCATATATGGCTCTTATTATTTTGAGGTATGTTCCTTCAATACCTAGTTTATTGAGGGGGTTGAACATGAGGAGATGTTGAATATTATTGAAAGCCTTTCTGCATCTATTGAGATGATCATGTCATTTTTCTTTAGTTCTATTTATATGATGAATCACATTTATTGATTTGCATATTTTGAACCAACCTTGTCCCCCAGGGATAAAGCTTACTCAATCGCGGCGGGTTAGCTTTTTGATGTGCTGCTGGATTCAGTTTGCAAGTATTCTGTTGAGGATTTTTGCATCAATGTTCATCAAGGATATTGGCCTGAAATCTTCTTTTTTTCTTTTGTCTCTGCCAAGTTTTAATATCAGGATGATGCTGAGCTCATAGAATGAGTTAGGAAGGAATGCCTCCATCTCAATTTTTTGGAATAGTTTCAGTAGAAATGGTACCAACTCTTCTTTGTACATCTGGTATAACTCAGCTGTAAATTCATCTGGTCCTGGACATTTTTTGGTTGGTAGACTATTACTAATTCAACTTCCAGAGATGGTTATTGATCTGTTCAGGGAATCAATTTCCTCCTGGTTCAGTCTTGGGAGGGTGTCTGTGTCCAGCAATTTATCCATCTCTTCTAGTTTTTCTAGTTTGTGCTCATAGAGGTTTTTGTAGTAGCCTCTGATAGTTATTTTTATTTCTGTGGTCTCAGTGGTAACATCCCCTTTGTTGTTTCTGATTGTGTTTATTTGGATCTTCTCTCCTTTCTCCTATTAATCTAGCTAGCAGCCTATCTTATTAAAAAACCAACTCCTGGATTCATTGACTTTTTGAATTTTTTGTTTGTGTGTGTGTCCTGATATCCTTCAGTTTATCTCTGATTTTGATTATTTCTTGTCTTCCGCTATATCTTGTTTAATTCTTATGTGAGCTGCATGTACCTAGGAATATAATCTGTGGTGTTGGTTCTATTTTCTTTTACTAGTTATACAATTTCACTTTAGACAAGCTTATAACCATTTTGTCTGTGAATTTTTTCATTAGAAGACATGTAATTGCAATATTGTTTTCAAAATGAATAACTAATATCATTGCATTGCTTTATTAATGCTATGCACACTTTGGCTTTAAAAAATCATTTCTTCATATATTATTGCACTTAAAAATATAGCTTTAGTTGAATCATTGCCTATTAAACACCAAGTGATCAAGTGTTGTCAATTAAAAAGGCCCTTAAATCAAAGCAGCCTTTCCTCTACCTTCCCTTTGAAAGAAGCTACGAAAATTAAAGGACATGCAATGTACTTCTATCCAAAATGAAAGTAATAGATCTCTGGAAAATTATTTTAATAGTCTATAGAGAGAGTCTTATTAAGATCAAGATCAAAGCAGCTTCATGGCTGCCTTAGAATATGTATCAGTACACTTTGCTGCTGAGTGAAAAAAGTGAGTTATAACAACAGCATGTAGAGGCAACACCATTTTGTTTTGTTTTTAAAAATGCTTCCACATATGTAAAAATTATGCATAGAAAGACCATTATGAAATACATTAAAATGAACCTTTTTAAAGTGGAAAAAAAGAGATATATGTCAGTAACAAGCATCAGTTTTATTTTTCTATGTGTCTGTATAGACATAAATTCTAGAAGTTTCCATGTATTTTGTTGTAAGGCTACCTAGAATACACACCAATAATTAGACCGAACAAAGACACAGTTTACACAACTGAATATTGTCAATTTTCAGTGGTAGAAAGTATAACCAAGAATAGAATAGCAAAAATGACAGAACAAAAACATAAATTTTAAATCTTAAAAGTTATGTTTATCAGAGTTATGCTATTCCTTATTATTATATCTGAAGATGAGTACAATATTGGTAGGCAAGAATGTGAAATAGCTTATTATTGTGTTTAGTATTCCCTCGTGTGAAATAATATTGGCATTTACATTCATAGGAGCACTGTAGTTTTTATTTTTGTTAAAACTCAGTAACAAGCACATTTGTAATATGAAAGAGTTGGGTTCATTTTGCTTTACATAAAAGCAACTTCATACGCAGAGCTCATTAATTTATCCTCAAACCATGTATAAATTATTGAACCAGTCTTGTTTTGCTAGATAAGTGGAATATGAAAATGAGATCTCAACAGGCAATATTTATTAATTTCTATGAAGTCTTTATACATTTCTCTTCTACTTCTTAAAGATACAGAGGGAATTCCAGCATTTCTGATTTATTAAGGAATGAGTACAATCCAGTTAACCAAAAACTTTAGAGCAGGAGTTGAATTTTAAGATTTCTTTAATTTGGTTTGCCTTGGATTATCTCATAAGAACATGATTTTTAATTCATTTATATGCTTTCACATGTGGATTCATCCCCTTTGTTCTTTGATTTTGTCTTTTTGTTTAAGAAAACATCCTGGTGGGGCACAGTGGCTCACGCCTGTAATCCCAGCACTTTGGGAGGCAAGGCGGGCAGATCACGAGGTCAGGAGATCGAGACCATCCTGGCCAACATGGTGAAACCCCGTCTGTACTAAAATACAAAAGAAAAAAAAAAAAAAGAAAAGGAAAAAAATTAGCTGGGCCTGGTGGCATGCACCTGTATGTAGTCCCAGCTACTCGGGAGGCTGAGGCAGGAGAATCGCTTGAACTCGGGAGCAAAGGTTGCAGTGAGCCGAGATCACACCACTGTACTCCAGCCTGGTGACAGAGTGAAACTCTGTCTCAAATTAAAAAAAAAAAAAAAAAAAAAAAAAAAGAGGAAAAAAGAAGACATCCTTCATGAATTACTGATTTCTTAGATTATGTGTTCGTTTGCTCTTTCTCCTGATATTTACAAAGAGGTTTTTCCAGAAAATGATATTATGAGATTCCTAGAAATAATTGAATTGGCAGATAATTCAGGAAGATGTGAAAAATATATATTAATAACAAGTTGGAAAAATTCAATGTATATAATGACACCAAGCATTAGTGAGGATGTGGGAGAAGATGAAACCATATACATGTTCATTGGAGTGTGAATTGGTTTCACCATTTTGGAGAGCAATTTGGGAGTATCTTGCAAATTAAAAGATGTACACACCTTACCATCTCACTCTTGGATTTCTCTACCCTAGAAAAACCAAGGTACTTTTGCAGAGAGAAATTATTTGAGCAAGTTCGTAACAAGGGAAACAATCCACTTAACAATGAATAAATATATAAATCATGGTTTATTCAGACAATTACAATGCAAGTTTTATAATGAATGATCCAGATCTACATGAATAAACATGATTAAAAAATGCAATGCTGAGTTTTTAAAAAAGTTGAAAGGAATCTTAAAGTATAATACATTCATTTAAATGTTAAACATAGTTTTATTTATGGATGCTACATACATAATAAATGTACAAAACTGTCCATGAAAATAATGCACACCAGCTTTAGAATAGTGGTTACCTCTGGGAAGGATGATGGTAGGTTGAGGATATGATGTACCTGTGACATTTCATTTTTAAGAAGACAAAGTGAGCAAATTAAAGCAAAGAAAGCCAAATATTAACATGGGTTTAATCTTAGCATTTTAACAATGTTATACCTACAGTTGTCTTTCACATTATCTTCTGTACTCTTTTATATGTTTAAATGGTTTCATCATGAAAAAGAAAAAAATTCCTAAGTGTTCACTCTGTGAAAGGCTGCATCCAACCAAGTGAATGTAATTCCCTTAGTGGGCAGAATTGAAGTAGGGGAATTGAAGAGGCTTTCTCCTAAGCTAGGCATGGAGTAGCTAAAGGAATTAATTTATCAGTGAATGAACTGTGAAAGTGGCTATTCTCATGTGAACTTAATCTATTCTGATATAGTCTTCTTTAAGAAAGAAAAACTTGAGCAGTTAACTTCTTTAACACTCCTGTATCTGCAGTAATAAAAATAATGATAATATTATATAAGAACTTTATATTCAGGTTCTACTCAATGATTTATATATTTTCTCATCTAATTCTCACAATGTCTCTATGAAGTAGTTGCTATTATAAACCACATTAAAAGATGGGCTAAAGTGCTTTTCCCATTCACATAGCAGAGTTAGTATATTACTGACAAGATTAACCACGAGAATCATTTACTCTGAGAACAAAAAATTAATAAGTAAATAAAGAAAATATTAGGGAAAATGGGGATGATCCTGTCAACATTCCTTCACTCTCATTTAATAGTGAACTCCGCATTCAGTTGCCATCGGTATAGTTTCAAAATTAAGGAAGATTATGCTTATACACTAACAGACCCTGTATCGTTCCTTTTCAATATTAAATAGAATAATATTTCTTTTTGTTTTAGTGTTAGTAACTTCAAAAATAGTTTTCTTGAATATGAAAACATGGATTTTTATTAATAATCAGCTATTTGAATAGAAAAGTCATGGCTACTTCTTTTTTTATTCTTTGAGACAGAGTCTTCTTCTGTCATCCGGCTGGAGTGCAGTGGCGTAATTTCAGTTCACTGGAATCTCCACCTCTTGGTTCAAGCAATTCTCATGCCTCAGCCTCCGGAGAAACTGGGATTACAGGTGTGCACCACCATGTCTTGTTAATATGGCTACTTCTTAATTTCCTTCCAGCTCATAAAATTTCTGTGTTCACATAGTTAGATTGATTAGACACTAATTCTACCTTTGAAAAATAATAATCACTTTATAAAGAAATAGAAATTTGCTCATTTGAGCATTTAAAGGATTTTCAAGTTGAGAAATTGTGTAGGTAGAGTTTTGATATAATAAAGTCAAAGCAGAAAGATTTCCTAAAATATTCTTCAAGTGTATTTATTTTTCTTGGAAATAAGAAAATCTAATGGGGATGAGATGAGATTTTGCAGTAAGTTGACTAGTTTTCTGAAGTTATTTGAGAATAGGCTTAATTTTTTTAAAGAATTAATTGTAGCTAAATTTATCAAGCCATCAAATGTTCCAATAAGCAATGATTAATTTCCAGGCATTGAGCTCTTCCTCTTTACAGAAAAGGTCTCATGTAGTCCTGACAACATTTTAAGGTGGGTATTTTTACACTCACTTTACAGATGGGAAAACTGAGGATATGAGAGGTCACATAAAGGGTTCAAGGTTGTACAGCTTGCAAATAGCAGAGTCATGATTCAATCTAGAATAGGGTTTGAATCCATGCTCTCAACTCTGCTGTACTATCTCCCTCAGGCTGTTAAGAAGAACTCTGTGTAAAACCTTCGTAACTGATTTCAGGAAAAGCAGGCGAATCTGAGCTCTGAAACCTGCCATCCTGTTTTATGGCAGGTTGAGCACATGCTGCTTCTTGATGAGAAACAGTCACAGATAGGAATAGTAACCTAAGAGCAAATCAATAAGGGAGTTTGAAAGATGGAGACAGAGTTTAATGGAAAAATGTCTTTGGCTTGGAAGACATGCTAGGGAACTGTAATTTGTTTTTCTTCTTTTTTATCCATAAAAATATTTGAGGAGTAGTATTCCGAATTATTTTCCAGACAGAGAAATTGTAAAAGACTGCCAGAGAGTGAGTGAAATTGGGTTCAGAATAAAGTGTTTTATTATTACAAAAGCAATATGTGCACATGTTAGAAAGCTAGAAAATATTGATAAAGAAAATAATAGAAACTTAGAAATTTATAACCCTCATTGAGTGGTAAACACCATCATTACCTTGGTGTTCACAACTCTACATACATTCTTTAAGAATCAAATCATGCCATGCAAAAGCTACTTGATTGTAGCTTTTTTAAAGTTTAAAAGCATATATTTTTATTCTTTAAGGCATCAATGGAGCTACAGAAATGTCAATACAATATATGTATATCCTTGATATTTTTGACATTTCTGTAAAACTCACTCACCTCAATACAGCATTATTTTCTTCTGTTCTCTATTTAAGTTAGTTCATCATGATGATGACCTGACACTTGATGCCAGCTTCTTGGTGCATGTCAGGACTTTCATGAATTGAACTGTAAACATGACAAATCAGTATCAATCATGATTCTTCTTCCAGGTTGGAAGGCTAAGCCAGGGCCCAAGTTAAAACAGAGTCAACCATAATTTCTGAAAGATAAAAGAGAGCCTACAGGGTATATATTTTACACATGAGGAAAGTGAAGACCCCCCCAAATAATGTCCAAGGCCACACAACTATTACTAGTTATTGGTGAGAGAGCATTGTGAAATCCACCTGGCCTAACTTCTAACCCATTGCTCTTTCATCTGCTGCATACTATCTCCCAGTAAGGATCCCATCTCATGAGATTGGAAGATAGAGTACTGTGTGATCTAGCCTTATTAGAGGCAATGTTTCCAACCTCCAGACTCATGGCCCTGCAGAAATTGGGAACATATCTACAATTATAAAACCCCATAAGGCATAGTAATTGTCTCCATTACACTTTAATAAAAGTCTTTTCTAACATGGGAAGAACGGAATGCTCATTAGTAGATCTTAGGATTTAGGACAGCCATTGAAGGGGGTTTTTATTTCCTTTGTAAAGTCTGACTGGGCTATGAGGCATGGTGAGAGTTTGAGATAGAGGAATGAAAGCAGACCAGAAGCTGGCCAGAAAATAGCTAAAGATTTAACTTCACCAATAGGCATGTTTCTTTTCCTCATCCTCTCTCTGTCAGTTGTCATTATTATCTTTGCCCATTACTAAGAATTTTACAAAATATAACATATGTCATGCCTATTATAGACATTGAGCTCAGTGCTTTCATATGCATTATGTTATTTAATGTTATGAATCAAATTATGTTATTCACACTGTACAGATTAGCAAACTGAGGCTCGACCTCAGTAATGTTAATACTAACCTTACGTAATTTGGTCAAGGACCTCCAATCCTAGCTGATAATTAATCTAGGATTCTAACTTGTCTTTGGGTGTCCAGAGCCCATGCTGTTTACAATCTGGTACGCTATTCTTCTGATAAACATCCAGGAAGGGTTGAGGTCCCAAAATCCAAGTCAGAGTACAGAGCAAGATTGAAAGTGTTCTGTATGGTGGCATGAGAAGAGGGGTAAAAGCTGGGGCACATGGGGTTTAAGGTAAAGAGCTTTCTTCTGGTTCACATTGTCCAGGACTAAGGAATTTGATTTCTCTGACCATCCCTGAGGCCATGCCCTGGGAGTAGGGTTAGAAGGGTCCCCCAGGCTGAGGGTCAGGGCTGTACTTTTTGTCCAGCCGCGAACATAGATGAAAATTAGGAATCAGAGAAGAAACCTCTAGGATTAATGCTAGATGCTCATGGAGGTACCACAAAGCGTAATTCACTCTGAACCTCCTACACACAGTCGTTGATGTAACAGACCGATCACAGAGCTCATTCACTTCCAAATACACTGCCAGGTGCTCTCATGGGATTGGAACCTAGAGAGGGTTGAAACTGCTGATGGAAATTCATCAGCCTGGGCTGTTGAGTGAGTTGTAAGACACAGACTTCACTTACCCACTGGAGTAGTATTTATATGCACTATTAACAGGGATTTTATGTTCCGTGGAATTGCTTCTCTTTCTCAGTCTAAGTTTATTTTACATATATTTTAGAAATATTTGACAACTACTCCAAAAAACAGACAGTGGTGGATCTAAGTCAACGAAGCTTCCATGTTGTATTCAGTTCCTGGCTAATGAGAGATTTATGTGTGTTCGGTCTCAGGGCAGAGATGAGAATGATGAGGATCTTCCAGCTAAAGAAAACATGTTCAAGTGACAATATAATGGTGAAAGAGTATACTCAAGCTAATAAATGTCACTCGGAAAAGTAGTGAGCCAGCTTTATCTCTGTGTTGCCACTGTCAGAGTGTGCACATTTTTTATCTGAATATTTATAGCAATAATTTAAAAAGTGTGATCCCTAGACCAATAGCATGAGAATCAACTGGTAACTTGAAAATGCATTCTCAGGCCCCACACCAAACCTACTGAGTTAGAAACTCTGGAGGTGGGGACGAGTCTTCCAGGAGACTGTGATGCAACAAGTTTGAGAAGAACTGATCTGCAGCATTACACCATTTAACTGTCAGAGCAGCTATATGAGTTAAGTATGATCATCTTTGTTTTACAGAAGAGAAATCCAAGAAATGTCAAATTAATGAAAAGTGTCATGTCCAAGATCACACAGCTAGTAACTGGCAAAATTGAGATTAAAATTCATCGTTATAAGGCTCCAGAATCTATATACCATGCTACTTCCAGATGATTTTAACTATCAACTGCATTTAATTATTTAATCCATTTGAACATTTTCTCTAGAGATAATTATATCATATCATATATTTGATAATATATGTTTATTTTGCTTTTCATGTAGCACTGAAATGATATAATACGCACATGGGGGAGGCAATAACTCCACTTCCATCCTCTTAGGGTCCCAGTTGGGCTGGAAGATTAAGTTGACACAAGACAGATTAGCAGGAAAAAAGCATAAAAATTTATTTAATTACAGTTTTAGGTGGTACAGGAGCTCTCATAAAGAAGTGAAGACTCAGAGAAGCAGTTAGAGTCTATCACTTACATACTGAATTGGACAAAGAATAGCAAATTGTGAGATGTGGTATGGCAGAGGGGCTTGGGCTAGGGTAGTTAACTGGGTAGAGAACTGACTAGGAAGGTAAGGGTTAATTTAACCAAGTTTATCTGTAAAGATTTCCCTTGGCCTCAACTTCCCATCCTTGATAAGAATGATGCTTTCCTTCTGGTATAGGGAGAATATTTTTCACATGGGAAATTTATTTCCTGCTTTTAAAAAGTGGAATGAAGGTCAGAGTGATCTTCCTGCATCTGGTGTTTTTTTTTTTTTTCCTTAAGTACGTTTAGTTGAAAATAGTCAATATGCTGGAGCAGCATATCTTGGGGTGGGTTGTTGATAACTCCTTCAGGAGCCATCTTCTGCGTGGAATGATCTGGAAAACCTTTCATATCAACCACTTCCCTTCTATTTCCCTTCAGTTCTTTTTCTTCCATAATTTATTTTGAAAAAATTTCAAAGCTACAAAACTTGAAAGAATAGTCTAATGAACACTATTAAATTTTTTACCCAGTTTCCAGATATCATTTTGTCACTTTTGCTTTATTTCTATGTATATATATAGGTGTATGTTTGTGCACACACACTTTCCTGAACTATTTGAAAGTAAGCTGCAGATGTTATAACAGTTCATTTCTAAATAACTCAGCATGTGTCTCTAAGAACAAGAGTTTTCACTTACATAATCGCGATATTAGTATGCCAAACAAGTTTAACATTGATTCAACAATATAATCAAATATACAGTGCATATTCAAGTTTTCCCTATTATTATTGAGACAGAATCTTGCTCTGTCACCTGGGCTGGACTGCAATGGTGCGATCTCTGCTCCCTGCAACCTCTGTCTCCCAGGCTCAAGCAATTCTCCTGCTTCAGTCTCCTGAGTAGCTGGGATTATAGGTGGCCACCACCACACTCGGCTCATTTTTGTATTTTTAGTAGAGGCAGCATTTCACCATGTTGGCCAGGCTGGTTTAGAACCCCTGACCTCAAAAGATCTGCTCGCCTCAGCCTCCCAAAGTGCTGGGATTACAGGTGTGAGCCACTGCACCCAGCCAAGTTTCCCCAATTATTAAAGAGAAAGTCCCAAATATATATATATATATATTTTTTTAAATTCAAGATCTAATGAAAGTCATGCAACGTGTTTTCCTGTTGAGGAATTTTAATCACCTCTGTTTGTTTGTTCACTTTCATGCCATTGACATTTTTTGGAGTGTGGACTTGTCGTCTCATAGAATGTCCCACTTCCCATTTGTGCACTCCTGTTGTATCTCATTAGGAGGCACGTGATACCTGGACCATTACTGATGATAAACAGTTGGTCATTTAGTTACGTGATGTACAATAGACCTTTGCAATAAAAGTACCCGTTGCCCTTGTAAATAAAAAGTAGTCTGTGAGATGATGTCTTGAGATCATAGGACTATATTGTTCTTCAAAAACTTCACTCAATGGTGATTTTTCTAAATCTATTACTTCTACATTTATTATCTGGCATTTTTCTGTAAAGAAGACCCCTCATTGTTTTTTCCTTTTCCCCTCCCTCGTTTATTTTTTGTATGTATGTATGTACATATGTGTTATCACCATTTACTTTGATTATTCTTAATATTATCTTTTTATTTAATGTATCAGTTTAAGAAATCTATTACTGTTTTTGGAAGCAGAGATACATCACACATTTTGATGAATAATGTTCACTCTATGGCCACTGGAGTTAATACCTAGATAGAAAAAATAGAGAAGATTAGATAATTTGTATGTCCAATGGATGGTTCAGCCCTTCATTGTTCCAGTCTCTATCCTGTCTTACAACTTCTTTGAGGTTTTTTTTCTTGCTCTGTCTCCCAGGTTGGAGTGCAGTGACGTGACCTCAGCTCACTACAACCTCTGCTTCCCAGGTTCAAGTGATTCCCCTGCCTCAGCCTCCCAAGTAGCTGGGATTACAGGCACCCACCACCATGCCCAGCTAATTTTTGTATTTTTAGTAGAGACGGGGTTTCAACATGTTGGCCAGGCTGGTCTCGAACTCCTCACCTCAGGTGATCCACTTTCCTTGGCCTCTCAACGTGCTGGGATTACATGTGTGAGCCATCGTGCCCACCTTCTTTGAGGTATTTTCAGGCGGCATATAGGAAACAACGGCCAGAGACAATCTTTTACGTTTGAATTTTTTCAAATTCTTGTAATAGTAGCCTGCTTTTAAAAGATCTGCTTAGAATTTGGGTCACAGACTTGATGTCTGGTGGATTTCTACATCTCTGTAAGTTTAGTCATCTTTCAGAAGTATTATATATATACATGTGAGTATGGCATATATCAATATGCTTTATATATATACACATACATTTAACTTTTATGAGAAAAAAATCTTTATACAGTCATGTGTCACTTAACGATGGGGGTACATCCTGAGAAATGCATCAGTAGGCCATTTCATCATTGTGCCAACATCAGAGAATATACTTCCACAAACCTAGATGGTATCTTGTATTCTGCAGGTAGGTTATATTGATAGCATAGCCTATTGCTCCTAGGCTACAAACCTGCACAGCATGTTACTGTACTGAATATTGTGGACAATTGTCACACAATTGTAAGTATTTGTGTATCTAAACACATCTAACATAGAAAAGATACAGTAAAAAAATACAGTATAAAAATAAAAAACTGTATGCCTGTATAGGGCACTCACCATGAATGGAGCTTGCAAGACTGGAAGCTGCTTTGAGTAAGTCAGAGAGTGAGTGGTGAGTAAATGTGAAGGCCTATGACATCACTGTACACTGCTGTAGACTTTATAAACACTGTATGCTTAGACTACACTTAATTTATTAAAAATATTTTTCTTTCTTCAATAATAAATTAGCCTTGGATTACTGTAAACTTTTTCCATATCAACTTTTTAATTTTTATTATTATTATTATACTCTAAGTTTTAGGGTACGTGTGCACAAAGTGTGGGTTTGTTACATATGTATGCATGTGCCATGTTGGTGTGCTGCACCCATTAACTCGTCATTTAGCATTAGGTATATCTCCTAATGGTATCCCTCCCCCCTCCCCCAATCCCACAACAGGCCCCAGTGTGTGATGTTCCCCTTCCTGTGTCCATGTGTTCTCGTTGTTCAATTCCCACCTATGAGTGAGAACATACAGTGTTTGGTTTTTTGTCCTTGCGATAGTTTGCTGAGAATGATAGTTTCCAGCTTCATCCATGTCCCTACAAAGGACATGAACTCATCATTTTTTATGGCTGCATAGTATTCCATGGTGTATATATGCCACATTTTCTTAATCCAGTCTATCATTGTTGGACATTTGGGTTGGTTCCAAGTCTTTGCTATTGTGAATAGTGCCACAATAAACATACGTGTGTATGTGTCTTTATAGCAGCATGATTTATAATCCTTTGGTTATATACCCAGTAATGGGATGGCTGGGTCAAATGGTATTTCTAGTTCCAGATCCCTGAGGAATCGCCACACCAACTTCCACAATGGTTGAACTAGATTACAGTCCCACCAATGGTGTAAAAGTGTTCCTGTTTCTCCACATCCTCTCCAGCACCTGTTTTTTCCTGACTTTATAATGATCGCCATTCTAACTGGTGTGAGATGGCATCTCATTGTGGTTTTGATTTGCATTTCTCTGATGGCCAGTGATGATGAGCATTTTTTCATATGTCTGTTGGCTGCATAAATGTCTTCTTTTGAGAAGTGTCTGTTCATATCCTTTGCCCACTTTTTGATGGGGTTGTTTGTTTTTTTTTCTTGTAAATTTGTTTGAGTTCATTGTAGATTCTGGATATTAGCCCTTTGTCAGATGAGTAGGTTGCAAAATTTTCTCCCATTCTGTAGGTTGCCTGTTCATTCTGATGGTGGCTTCTTTTGCTGTGCAGAAGCTCTTTAGTTTAATTAGATCCCATTTGTCAATTTTGTCTTTTGTTGCCATTGCTTTTGGTGTTTTAGACATGAAGTCCTTGCCCATGCCTATGTCCTGAATGGTATTGTCTAGGTTTTCTTCTAGGGTTTTTATGGTTTTAGGTCTAACGTTTAAGTCTTTAATCCATCTTGAGTTAATTTTTGTATAAGGTGTAAGGAAGGGATCCAGTTTCAGCTTTCTACATATGGCTAGCCCGTTTTCCCAGCACCATGTATTAAATAGGGAATCCTTTCCCCATTTCTTGTTTTAGTTGTAGATATGTGGCATTATTTCTGAGGGCTCTGTTCTGTTCCATTGGTTTATATCTCTGTTTTGGTAGCAGTACCATGCGGTTTTGATTACTGTAGCCTTGTAGTATAGTTTGAGGTCAGGTAGCGTGATGCCTCCAGCTTTGTTCTTTTGGCTTAGGATTGACTTGTCAATGTGGGCTCTTTTTTGGTTCCATATGAACTTTAAAGTAGTTTTTCCCAATTCTGTGAAGAAAGTCATTGTTAGCTTGATGGGGATGGCATTGAATCTATAAATTACCTTGGGCCGTATGGCCATTTTCATGATATTGATTCTTCCTACCCATGAGCATGGAATGTTCTTCCATTTGTTTGTATCCTCTTTTATTTCATTGAGCAGTGGTTTGTAGTTCTCCTTGAAGAGGTCCTTCACATCCCTTGTAAGTTGGATTTCTAGGTATTTTATTCTCTTTGAAGCAATTGTGAATGGGAGTTCACTCATGATTTGGCTCTGTTTGTCTGTTATTGATGTATAAGAATGCTTGTGATTTTGCATATTGATTTTGTATCCTGAGACTTTGCTGAAGTTGCTTATCAGCTTGAGGAGATTCTGGGCTGAGACAATGGGGTTTTCTAGATACACAATCATGTCATCTGCAAACAGGGACAATTTGACTTCCTCTTTTCCTAATTGAATGCCCTTTATTTCCTTCTCCTGCCTGATTGCCCTGGCCAGAACTTCCAACACTATGTTGAATAGGAGTGGTGAGAGAGGGCATCCCTGTCTTGTGCCAGTTTTCAAAGGGAATGCTTCCAGTTTTTGTCCATTCAGTATGATATTGGCTGTGGGTTTGTCATACATAGCTCTTATTATTTTGAGATACGTCCCATCAATAACTAATTTATTGAGAGTTTTTAGCATGAAGGTTGTTGAATTTTGTCAAAGGCCTTTTCTGCATCTATTGAGAAAATCATGTGGTTTTTGTCTTTGGTTCTGTTTATATACTGGATTACATTTATTGATTTTTGTATGTTGAACAGCCTTGCATCCCAGGGATGAAGCCCACTTGATCATGGTGGATAAGCTTTTTGATGTGTTGCTGGATTCGGTTTGCCAGTATTTTATTGAGGATTTTTGCATCAATGTTCATCAAGGATATTGGTCTAAAATTCTATTTTTTTGTTGTGTCTCTGCCAGGTTTTGGTATCAGGATGATGCTGGCCTCATAAAATGAGTTAGGGATTCCCTCTTTTTATATTGACTGGAATAGTTTCAGAAGGAAAGGTACCAGTTCCTCCTTGTACCTCTGGTAGAATTCGGCTGTGAATCCATCTGGTCCTGGACTTTTTTTGGTTGGTAAGCTCTTCATTATTGCCTCAATTTCAGATCCTGTTGTTGGTCTATTCAGAGATTCAAATTCTTCCTGGTTTAGTCTTGGGAGAGTGTATGTGTCAAGGAATTTATCCATTTCTTCTAGATTTTCTAGTTTATTTCCGTAGAGGTGTTTATAGTATTCTCTGATGGTAGTTTGTATTTCTGTGGGATTGGTGGTGATATCCCCTTTATCATTTTTTATTGCATCTATTTGATTCTTCTCTCTTTTCTTCTTTATTAGTCTTGCTAGTGGTCTTTCAATTTTGTTGATCTTTTCAAAAAACCAGCTCCTGGATTCATTGATTTTTTGAAGGGTTTTTTATGTCTCTATTTCCTTCAGTTCTGCTCTGATCTTAGTTATTTCTTGCCTTCTGCTATCTTTTGAATGTGTTTGCTCTTGCTTCTCTAGTTCTTTTAATTGTGATGTTAGGGTGTCAATTTTAGATCTTTCCTGCTTTCTCTTGCGGGCATTTAGTGCTATAAATTTCCCTCTACACACTGCTTTGAATGTGTCCCAGAGATTCTGGTATGTTGTGTCTTTGTTCTCGTTGGTTTCAAAGAACATCTTTATTTCTGCCTTCATTTCGTTATGTACCCAGTAGTCATTCAGGAGCAGGTTGTTCAGTTTCCATGTAGTTGAGTGGTTTTGAGTGAGTTTCTTAATCCTGAATTCTAGTTTGATTGCACTGTGGTCTGAGAGACAGTTTGTTATAATTTCTGTTCTTTTACATTTGCTGAGGAGTGCTTTACTTCCAATTATGTGGTCAATTTTGGAATAGGTGTGGTGTGGTGCTGAAAAGAATGTATATTCTGTTGATTTGGGGTGGAGAGTTCTGTAGATGTCTATTAGGTCTGCTTGGTGCATAGCTGAGTTCAATTCCTGGATATCCTTGTTAACTTTCTGTCTTGTTGATCTGTGTAATGTTAAAAGTGGGGTGTTAAAGTCTCCCATTATTATTGTGTGGGAGTCTAAGTCTCTTTGTAGGTCACTCAGGACTTGCTTTATGAATCTGGGTGCTCCTGTATTGGGTGCATATATATTTAGGATAGTTAGCTCTTCTTGTTGAATTGATCCCTTTACCATTATGTAATGGCCTTCTTTGTCTCTTCTGATCTTTGTTGGTTTAAAGTTTGTTTTATCTGAGACTAGGATTGCAACCCCTGCCTTTTTTTGTTTTCCATTTGCTTGGTAGATCTTCCTCCATCCATTTATTTTGAGCCTATGTGTGTCTGAGCACGTGAGATGGGTTTCCTGAATACAGCACACTGATGGGTCTTGACTCTTTATCCAATTTGCCAGTCTGTGCCTTTTAATTGGAGCATTTAGCCCATTTACATTTAAAGTTAATATTGTTATGTGTGAATTTGATCTCGTCATTATGATGTTAGCTGGTTATTTTGCTCATTAGTTGATGCAGTTTCTTCCTAGTCTTGATGGTCTTTACATTTTGGCATGATTTTGCAGCGGCTGGTACCGGTTTTTCCTTTCCATGTTTAGCGCTTCCTTCAGGAGCTCTTTTAGGGCAGGCCTGGTGGTGACAAAATCTCTCAGCATTTGCTTGTCTGTAAAGTATTTTATTTCTCCTTCACTTATGAAGCTTAGTTTGGCTGGATATGAAATTCTGCGTTGAAAATTCTTTTCTTTAAGAATGTTGAATATTGGCCCCCACTCTCTTCTGGCTTGTAGAGTTTCTGCCGAGAGATCAGCTGTTAGTCTGAGGGGCTTCCCTTTGTGGGTAACCCAACCTTTCTCTCTGGCTGCCCTTAACATTTTTTCCTTCATTTCAACTTTGGTGAATCTGACAGTTATGTGTCTTGGAGTTGCTCTTCTCGAGGAGTATCTTTGTGGCGTTCTCTGTATTTCCTGAATCTGAACGTTGGCCTGCCTTGCTAGATTGGGGAAGTTCTCCTCGATAATATCCTGCAGAGTGTTTTCCAACTTGGTTCCATTCTCCCCATCACTTTCAGGTACACCAGTTAGAGGTAGATTTGGTCTTTTCACATAGTCCCATATTTCTTGGAGGCTTTGTTAATTTCTTTGTATTCTTTTTTCTCTAAACTTCCCTTCACGCTTCATTTCATTCATTTCATCTTCCATCGGTGATATCCTTTCTTCCAGTTGATTGCGTCAGTTACTGAGGCTTGTGCATTCATCACGTAGTTCTTGTGCCGTGGTTTTCAGCTCCATCAGGTCCTTTAAGGATTTCTCTGCATTGGTTATTCTAGTTATCCATTCGTCTAATTTTTTTTCAAAGTTTTTAACTTCTTTGCCATTGGTTTGAACTTCCTCCTTTAGCTCGGAGTAGTTTGATCTTCTGAAGCCTTTTTCTCTCAACTCATCAAAGTCATTCTCCATCCAGCTTTGTTCCATTGCTGGTGAGGAGCTGCGTTCCTTTGGAGGAGGAGAGGTGCTCTGATTTTTAGAGTTTCCGGTTTTTCTGCTCTGTTTTTTCCCCATCTTTGTGGTTTTATCTACCTTTGGTCTTTGATGACGGTGACGTACAGATGGGTTTTTGGTGTGGATGTCCTTTCTGTTTGTTTGTTTGTTTTCCTTCTAACAGTCAGGACCCTCAGCTGCAGGTCTGTTGGAGTTTACTGGAGGTCCATTCCAGACCCTGTTTGCCTGGGTATCAGCAGTGGTGGCTGCAGAACAGCGGGTATTGGTGAACCGCAAATGCTGCTGCCTGATTGTTCCTCTGGAAGTTTTGTCTCAGAGGAGTACCCGGCCGTGTGAGGTGTCAGTACGCCCCTACTGGGGGGTGCCTCCCAGTTAGGCTACTCGGGGGTTAGGGACCCACTTGAGGAGGCAGTCTGCCAGTTCTCAGATCTCAAGCTGCGTGCTGGGAGAACCACTACTCTCTTTGAAGCTGTCAGACAGGGACATTTAAGTCTGCGGAGGTTATTGCTGTCTTTTGTTTGTCTGTGCCCTGCCCCTAGAGGTGAAGCCTACAGAGGCACACAGGCCTCCTTGAGCTCTGGTGGGTTCCACCCAGTTCGAGCTTCCTGGCCTCTTTGTTTACCTGCTCAAGCCTGGGCAATGGCGGGCACCCCTCCCCCAGCCTCGCTGCTGCCTTGCAGTTTGATCTCAGACTGCTGTGCTAACAATGAGCGAGGCTCTGTGGGCATAGGACCCCCTGAGCCATGTGTAGGATATAATCTCCTGGTGTGCTGTTTGTTAAGCCCATTGGAAGAGCGTAGTATTAGGGTGGGAGTGACCCAATTTTCCAGGTGCCATCTGTCACCCCTTTCTTTGACTAGGAAAGGGAATTCCCTGACCCCTTGCACTTCCCATGTGAGGCGATGCCTCACCCTGCTTTGGCTCATGCACGGTGTGCTGCACTGACTGTCCTGCACCCACTGTCCAGCACTCCCCAGTGAGATGAACCCAGTACCTCAGTTGGAAATGCAGAAATCACCCGTCTTCTGCGTCGCTCATGCTGGGAGCTGTAGACTGGAGCTGTTCCTATTCGGCCATCTTGGCTCCACCTCCTCAACTTTTTAATTTTAAAAAACTTTCTCACTCTTTTGTAGTGACACTTAGCTCAAAACACAAACACTTCGTACAGCTGTATAAAAATATTTTATTTCTTTTTATCCTCATTCCACAAGCTTTTTTCTATTTTTAAAATTTTTATTTTTTACTTTTTAAAGTGTTTTTTGTTAAAGACTAAGACACAAACATGCACATTAGCTTAAACCTACACAGGGTCAGGATCCTCAATATCAATGTCTTCCACCTCCATATCCTGTCACACTGGAAAGTCTTCAGCAGTTATAACCCACATGGAAGCTGTCATCTCCAATAACAATTCGTTCTTCTGGAAAACCTACTGAAGGCTGTTTACAGTTAACTTTATACAAATATAAATAGAAGGAATACACTCTAACAATGAAGATATAGTAACCAGTAACATAGTTGTTTATTATCATTATCATGTACATAATTTATTACATAATGTAATAATACGTAGTAATTACATAATTACATGATGTAATAATTGTATACATTCTGTAATAATAATTGTATGTGCTAGACTTTTATAAAACTAGCTGTGCAGTAGGTTTGTTTACACCAGCATCACACAAGAATAATGTGTTGTGCTACGCTGTTAGCAATGGCTGCAACGTCACTGGGCGATAGGAAATTCTCAGTTCCATTATAACCTATGTGGTCCATCTTTGAAATGTTGTTATGTGGTGCATAAATGTATTTTCTGTGACAATATGAGTCATCATCAGATTTTAATTTTGCTAATATTGTTTAATATTGCTATGGGGAAAATAAATAACTAAGATGCAAATGATCTCTTTTGTTTCTTGAATAAAATTGAGAAAACAAATCACAACAATTGGAAGCAACTTTTAGAATATGTGCAAAATATAAACACAATGAATTGTGAGAAAGTAAATTTTGTGATACAGTGGATGAATTGGGATTAAAAGTGGTAAATTACTATTTTGATAAAAATGCCATTTAAAAATTATTTTAAAAAGTCACTTCATGATCATTTAGACTTGCTCTTATGAATTAATAATGTACATATATTTTAAAAGTATGTGTAGGAAAACAAGAAAAACTGGGAAAAGTAATTTAGGATTATTTATAAAGTGGAAATTAAGAAAAATTAGAGAAGCTGAGTGTAATGAATTTCCAGCTATGCCCCTTCTGGTTTTCTTGAAAATTATGTCTTCTTAGTGCTGGGAAAACCCAGAAAAAGACCAAATCTGTGGTTGAGTAAGTGGTTTGGATATTAGAAGTGTATCTGCAAAACTTCAAAACAAATCTGTTACTTTAAATCAAGCTCCCAAGAATTTATTTCTTCAACTTTTTCATCATTCTTCCATTTAAGTGTGTATATCTGGGGGATACATTGTCCTTGCAGCTCACTTAGCTGGAGAAAATGTTTCAGAGTTTGGATTTTTCAGAATTTGAGGCAAACCATCTTGATCTTTCAGGTGCAAACAGTGTCACCGTGAACTACTGGACAGGATGTACCCTGCACACTGGCTCCTAGCCAAGAAGAAAATGGGGCCAAACGGATTGCCAAGCCATGCACTGGGAGCAGATGCTTCACGAGGATCAAGAGGCTTCTGCCCAGAGGGCCTTTCTATAATTTATGCAAAGAACACAAATGGGCTGTTAACCCTAGCCAAATCTACAACATTGATGCAATTTGGAGATATTCTCCATTAAGTGCTATTCCCACATAACTCAGGAAGAGAGGTGTCGAGTGGCAGATGAAGGCGATGCTCCTCCATTAAAATGACAGGTACTGGCAGGGCGCAGTGGCTCACACCTGTAATCCCAGCACTTTGGGAGGCCGAGGCAAGTGGATCACCTGAGGTCAGGGAGTTCAAGAGCAGCCTGGCCAACATGGTGAAACCTCGTCTGTACTAAAAATACAAAAATTGGCTGGGTGTGGTGACACACACCTGTAATCCCAGCTACTTGGGAGGCTGAAGCAGGAGAATCACTTGAACTTGGGAGGCTGAAGTTGCAGTGAGCCGAGATTGAACCACTGCACTCCAACCTGGGTGACAGAGTGAGACATCATCCAAAAAAAAAAAAAAAAAAAAGACAGGTACTGATTATTGATGATCACTTTTCATTTTCCCTGGTCCCTCCAGAAGAGGAAACTGGTCTTACAAAGCTTTTTCCAGTAAAAAACAGTGCTTATGTTTAAAGAAATATTTCTAGTATTCAAGTTGAGTGACACGTTATTAATGGAATCTAGTTTGGGGGATTTCTACTTTGAGTTTTACTTCCTATGATACTGGAATTTCAAAATAAAAGCACTTAAAAATATCCTTTATGGTAAGTTTTTAACTACCTAAGAATTTTTTATTCTTTATTTTTACTCTCTGCAATCATGTTAGGACAGCTTAAAATAATCAATGGCTTTTGAAGGAAAATCTTTACCAAAAAAGGTTAAGGGACCGAAAAAGGAACAACAGTAACAAACCTTAAAGAAGCGTTTATTGCTATTTTCTTTTTCTCTTTCTGTTGCTAGCTATTTGATCTTTCCTAATATAGCTGATTCTCACTGTTACTTCTAATTTTTTTCTGAGAGCTTTTGAAAACTATTTCTTTGAAAGAAAGTAAGGCAAAGCAACAGTTTAGTCTGTTTCTTTATCAGACTTCAATATTAAAATATTAGAAGTACTTTTGGAAAACTTCTTAACAAATCTTCTATTACTTTAAATAAAGCTCCCAGAAATTTATTTCTTCAACTTTTCCCCTATTATTTCATTAAAGTGTGTATATCTGGAGAATACATTGTCCCCCAGATATTAATTAATTAAGCAATTTAGTTAAGCATTAATTAAGCAATTTTATATTTGTTTTTATTACAGTTGCTGTTCTGGTCAGAATGATTGCCAATGATAGCAACCTCTAACAAACACTGCACTGAAGTTAATTGTCTTTACATCCCTGAAGAGGGAAACTGGGAAATGATGGTGATTCTTTGAAAATAGTCATTCCATTTTTTTTTTTTGAGATATGCCTGTTGAGCTACCTTTTCCTTGTATACATGTGAGCAACAATATTTCTAGGTATAGATTATTTATAGCTAACCAAGTTCCCACAATCTCTGCAAACCTTTGTACTTTTCTTTTTTCTTTCTTTTCTTTTCTTTTTTTTTTTTTGAGACAGGGTTTGTCCAGGCTGGAGTGCAGTGGAGCAATCTCGGCTCACTGCAACTTCTGCCTCCCAGGTTCAAGCAATTCTTCTGCCTCAGCCTCCCGACTAGCTGGGATTACAGGCATGCGCCACCACGCCTGGCTAATTTTGTATTTTTTGTTTTTAGTACAGATGTTGTTTCACCATGTTGGTCAGGCTGGCCTCGAACTTCCAACCACAGGTGATCTGCCCACCTTAGCCTCCCAAAGTATTGGGATTACAGGCGTGAGCCGCTGTGCCCGGACACCTTTGCACCTTTGTACTTTTCAACAGCTGTGCCTGTTCCACTCCCTTCCCAACCCACTGCCCCTCCACCTCCAAAGGCCTCCTTACCATGCCAGATAGACCAGATGATTGTTTCATCTTGTTGAATCTTAACTTGCTACCCTGGAGATACTGCCTACATTCTACCCTGGAGATACTGCCTACATTCTACCCTGGTTTGTAGTTTTCAGTGTGATCATATACCTGAGGCTAGTGTGTTGGGGTAACTAAGAGTAATCTTTTTCAAATTGGTTTATAATCAAGCAAATTTCTCACTGGAACTCAAAGAGAGGGAGACAAGCTCCTTCTTTTCTCACACCTCCAGTTGGGGTATGTTTTTTTCTGGTTATGAAGAAATATTCAATACTTTTAAATCTTGGCCAATTGCCAGATTCATGATGCCACTGTAAAGGTTTACAACGGATTTTTGGAGGTAGCTATATTTAAGACTTTGCTATTATAACATCAGAGGCTGTTAATTCTCCAATGTCCACTATAAAATAACAAAGTGGCGATTTTGTTGCTTTCTTACAGAGTCAGCAGAGAGGCTACAACTGAGGAGCTTTCATAAATCACGAATCACAGGATTTACAATTTGGGGAACTATAAGAGGAGATAAACAACAAACTGAGGTTTTTGAGATATTGGGAATGTTGCTGACCTGTAATACTGATTCCCATTGTGAATTCCTTTTATTATGTACTTATTTTTTCATAGTAGTAGATATTATACTGCCTATATTCCTTTCTGATAATTTTGGAAACATAGAACAGTAAGATTTTGATATTTGTAACATTTAGCACCTGAGTGCAAGTGACAACCCCAAAGCAAGAGTGGCTTAGAGAAGGCAGATATTTATTTCTCTGTCAATTAACAGGAGGCAGAAGCAGGCAGTTTAATAAAGAGACACCACAATCAGGAGGGACTAAGGTTTGTTCTACCAGGTCTTTTTGTCACCCTAACATGGTTTCCAACTCAAACTCCAAGATAGCTGCTCCAGATGGAGACCTCACATCTGCACTCCCTGCAGGAAGGAGGAAGGGTCTGACCTTTCCTTTAAGGGGGAACACTTCCTGTAGCTGGTACACAACACTTCTACTTAGATCTGACTGGCCAGAATTTAGTCATATGGCCATGTGTCTCTATAAGGAAGACTAAAATGTAAATTTTATTTTGGACAAGCATATGCCCAGCTAAAAATTAGTGGTTCCATTACCAAAGAAGTAGGAGAGGATGAATATTGGGAAACAATTAGCCGTCTCTGCAATAACCTTTTAATAGTTTGCTCTAGATGCTATAGAGGCTAGATTTTCCCATTTTGTTTTGTTTCTTATTGATTTTCTTAAAGAAAAATACTAGATATTTACATATAAACAATACTATTTTTTTCTGTCATATTTGTGACTAATAAATTTCAATGCTACTTTTTAGAGTCTTTTAAATTCAGTTAATGTTTATTAAAGGAGAGATATAAAATGCTTATATTGTCAAATTTACTAATCATAAATGTTGGGATTTTTTTCCCCATTGCTTTTAAGTGTATAAAATATTTTGTATCCTGAGATCCAGAGACTGGGATCAATAACCACCTTCATTTTCTTCTACTTTATTTTTTGTTTAACTTAATTAGGTATACGGTATGAGGAAAGTCTCTAAATCCATAATTATTTTCTAAATAGCCACTGTAGATCTTTGTTATTTATTAATCTTTTTCTTTCGCATTGATTTGTAGTGTCTTATTCATTATATAATTACACAAACAAAAATAATATATGTATTTTTAACTTACCCTGTTTCACTGGTGCCAGAAATGTTTTTGTAGCAGAATATTTGCTTGTGATGAGGACTTTTGTTGAAAAGTATTTGGATGTCCTTCTGGCACAGTTATCACCATTTATTACCTAGAGATAAAAACATTTCTCTCTTTTTTAAAAAGTGAATTTAGAAAATGCTTCTCCACATGAATGTCCTGTAAGCACTTCAAACTCAGTATGCCCAAAAGAAACCCATTATTTTGTAGCCTCATTACAACTCTCCTCCTGTAATGTTTCCCAGGATGGTTAATGGTGTAGCTTTTATCCAATCTCCCTAGCTACAAACCTCAGCATCACTTTCCTTCTGCATTTCTTCCACTATTCCCCAGTGTTTGCTAATCTGTCCTGCAATGTTACCAGAATCAGTTTTTTTTTTAAATTTTTAATTTTATTTTTAATTTAATTTTTTTTTTTTGGAAGACGGAGTTTCGCTGTTGTCACCCAGGCTGGAGTGCAGTGGCACAATCTCGGCTCACTGCAACCTCTGCTTCCCGGGTTCAAGTGATTTTCTTGCCTCAGCCTCCCGAGTAGCTGGGGTTACATGCGGCTGCCACCGTGCCTGGCTATTTTTTGTATTTTTAGTAGAGATGGGGTTTCACCATGTTGGCCAGGCTGGCCTCAAACTCCTGACCTCATGTGATCTGCCCGCCTCGGCCTCTCAAAGTGCTGGGATTACAAGCGCGAGCCACCGCGCCCGGCCCAGAATCAGTTTTCTTCATTTGTTGCCACTGCCTCTACTCTCAGGGTTGCACCTTCTCTACCCTGGATGCTGAGAACAGCTCCAGCCTCTCACCTGTCCATCCTCTGCATAGGTATCAGTTATCTCCCTAAATTACAGATTCAAATACATTACTTCTTCTGCTCTTAATCCTTGAGTGGCTTCCCATCATCTTTGGAATAGAGTTCAAACTCATTAACATGATATTCAAAGCTGAACACAAGGTAGGTCTACAGCAAACTTTCTTTTCCCCACTCTTCACTCCTGGCTGCCCATGAAACCTGTGTTCTGTCACCCAGGTAAATGGCTCACCTTTACTTTTGAATATTTACACATCCTTTTCCCTTGAGCTGTTTTGCGCATAAACACCTTTCCCTCTCTGTTTGCATAACCCACACTTTAAGTCCCAGATCAAATATCTTTGGCTCTTGAAAGCTCTCCTTATCCATTCAGTCAAACTTAATTGCTGGGTGCTCTATGCTCCTGTTGAATTTGTGCACACATTTATCATAGCCCAGATTACCTTCTAAATTATTTAAGTTGGAGTGTATCTGGTGAGACAGTACTTTTTAAGAGGACTAAAGTGGCCATCTGTCTTTGTAGAAACAGAATATTACTTTTTTTGCAGATTTTTTTTTTGTTCTGGGGAATAACCTAAATATTTTCTCTTAGTTGTACAACTGCAAGGTGAATTTGCACCTGCAGTGTGAAGTATATGTAACTCCTGTCCCTCTAGTACCCCTCAACATTCAGAACTAATCCCTGGTGAAGAGGTAGCTATGTTTGCAGAGAGGCCAAGGAATATCCTGAGAAGACATAGGGAGATGCCATCTCTTTCTTTCAGAGGTTTAATGGTAGAATTTTTCTGATAGGTTGAGAAGGTCCTGCTGTGGTTCCCAGTCACAAAAGCTGTGAAGGACCGAAGGGGAGCTCGCTGTGAAAAGGGAAGACCTGACTAATGACCCAGACTCATTACCACTGTCCCTGTTTGTGGAGGTCAGTTGTTTGTGATAGAGCTTGAGTGTGGGCTAGAAACTTCTCTGATCTGACATCCTGTCATGGTGGGTTTGTGAGTGCAAACTAAAGGAGATGAAACTTTGGGAGCCCAAGCACGAATTATCACTGCAGCCTCTTCAAGAACCTGACTCAGCAAGGATGACTTAGCAACCAAAAGCAAGGACACATTTTCAATAGTGACACACCAGGTGGTAGCAACAAAAGTAATGAAAATTATAAACCAAGTTTCACAGTGCCCTGATCAAACTCTCTAATTTTGTCTTGTGAACTACAAACGGTCCTCCTTGAACTGAATAAATGCCTCTCTTCCCAAGACTCCTGTTGCAGAAAGAGCTTAGATAACTCAGAAATGGGGCAATTCAATTGTTAAAAGTGTGACCATATTTGTACTCCAAGCTGGTTAAGCAGGTTTTCCAGGTTACACTTAGTTGTGTCTCCCCAGTGACCCTGTGAATGTTGGCAATGTGGGGAATAATCTTTATATCTCTCTGGTGATGAGAACGGTGATTTGAACATTATAAATATTTGAATTGAATTGTTTCCAGCCCATGTTTATTTTAATGTTTATAACTACCATCATGAAACATGTAACATGTAAACGTTTTGTATAAAACCATACTTTCCATTTGCAAACATGCCTGTAGCAGGTATGAGCCATTTGAAATTAAACATGAAGCAGAGCTGCCTCTGCTCTTTGGGTCCCAAGCTGCAGTTACTACTGTATATTATCATTAGCAATATAATAAACCTCTTAGATATACAGTGTCATTACATTTTTGAAAAAGGTATTTTTGCCTACTTTGGTTGGAACTGGAGAAAATTTCTTCACAAAGTCAGCCCCCAGTTCTCCAGTTGCAAGTTTTTCAAATTTGCTTGGTCTTGCTCTGTTGTGTAGAAATCGATTACCATTCCCTGCAACTTAAAATATCATTTTTCTTGTTTAGAGAGGAGGTTTCTAAGTGTGCCCTACTATTGGAGAATGTTTATGCTGACCACCTATAATTTAGAATACATAAATCTGCTCCGGGGAACTTGTGCTGGCTCAGCATTTTCCTCCCAGTTCGTCAAAGAGCCTTTTGTGCCAGCTCTACATGGTCTTTATTGTTAGTTTCTTTTCTCTATTGTTGGCTGTTTACATGAAAGGAGATTCAGTGGATTGTTTGAATTTGACTTTTCATACCCTCTGTGAAACCACGTGCTCTATATTCCAGTGGTAAATATAATATCCAGTGGTTTTACTGAAATTTGCAAGAATTTTTATTAAAGGACATACAGAGGTATTTCTGTAGGAAGCCAGTGCTGATCTAGCTACAATTCTATGTATGTACATTTTTATATATGTATGAGTATATGAATGTATGTATCCATCTCTATCAAACCAAGTATCTAATGGCTAGTAAATGTTTAACCATAGGATCTCCAGGCAGAAAAAAGCTCTAGTTATAAACTTTGTCAATTTCTGTAGCATAGCTTCTCCCACCGTGGCTCATTTCAAGCTACCAGTATGTCAGCATTGAACACAGAGTTGGGAAGTGATGCACTGGAGAACACTTTATATGGTATTTTCACCATATAGACACAAAGACTTAAGTCCCAGAGCACCGATAAAAGTACATAGTAAAATAACTAGAAAGCAGTCAGTTTTGAGTATTTATAATCTTTGTTTCAGTGTAATTTATTTAATCATAAACTTATGTAATTCAGGTTTTTTTTTTTTTTTTTAAGATGTAGTCTCTCTCTGTCACCCTGGCTGGAGAGGAGTGCAGTGGCACCATCCTGGTTCACTGTAACCTCTGCCTCCTGGGTTCAAGCGATTCTTCTGTCTCAGCCTCCCAAGTAGCTGGGATTACAGTTGCACACCACCAGGTCTGGCTAATTTTTGTATTTTCAGTAGAGACAGGGTTTCGCCATGTTGGCCAGGCTGGTCTCGAACTCCTGACCTCGGGTGATCCGCCTGCCTCTGCCTCCTGAAGTGCTGGGGTTACAAGCATGACCCACTGCTCCAAGGCCGTAATTCAGTTTTTAATAATGGTCATGTTTAAGAACCACTTGCAAAATTCCTGAAAATTTAGCAGTTGGCTTCCAGTTGGGATAAACTGGCTCCCATACAACACTGTATTAATCTATATACTTCTATCCACTTCCTTCCCTTTTCTAAGAAGAGTGGGCTCCTGTGGATGGGGAGATCTTTGTTTAACCTCATGTGTAGATAAGCTGGTATGGGGGATGAAGTAGGACTAAATTGCTGAGTGAGATAAAGGATGAAACTTTTGTGTGGGGGCAGTTGAGCACTAAGATTTTAGGAAGCTGGAGGCAAGAGTTAGCTTGTTCTATGATAGAAGGATGGAAAAGAACATTCCTTTCTTCCTCATTATGAAAACCATGGGGAAGACTTACATACTTTATTTATTTCATGCAAAGTTGAACTATTCAAATTTGGAATAGTATGATATAAAAATATTACTAGCCTCTTTTGTAATAGAAAGTTTAGAATATTATAATATACTGTTACATTTATTTCTATGGGATAATTATCTTTCCAGTTTCCTGAGTAGAATGACTGGTGTTTTCAGAAATGCATCAATCACATAAAACACTGTAGTTTGCCATCAGGTACTTGATACAAATTCCTTTTCTCATTTCTTATATGAAATCTTTGGTAAAATCTACATTGCTTAGTAATGTCTTTAGTGGGAATGGATTCTGTTTGAGAGGAAAATAATGTAGAGTTCTAAATCATAGTTGAAGTGACTGAGACTATATGCTGGGTTATAAGAGGTATTTGAAAACAATGTTATCTAAGACTGGAAATTAAATTACATTAGATGAAGTACAGAATCATCTGTTAAAAACCTAAATTTAGGCGGCATAGCATGGTGCTTCAGAGTACAGATCCTATAGCCCAACTATTGGAGTTCAATTACAGATTCTATCACTTATTACCTGTGTGACTTCGGGAAAATTATATAACATCTTCAGTTTTATTGGCTATAAAACAGGAATTTTAATAATACTTATTGCATTGTTTTGAAGATTAAATGAGTTATATATAGGGCACTTAGAATAACTCCTGGCACATTGTAAACTCTAAGGTTAGCTATTATATCTAATTGATCTAATAATTTAGGAATAGGATTAATTAGAATATAATATATATATACATATTACATATGTTGGGCTTCTGAGTAGTCCTAATGAAGAGCTTTTTCCCTGTTTGAATTCTGAACGAATTAAGATAAAAGAAACAAGAGTGATACAGATGGGAGAATAAAAATATTTCCTTTATTACTGACAATGCCGATAAAGCACAACATGCTTGCATCTGTATGCAAGTAGGCTTCTTAATCCAGAAACTTAAAATTAGGCAGACGTACTGACCCTGGAAACCTACAAGCATCCTCTGGAGGGCCAGACTCTTTCCATATGGCTGAGAGCAAAGAACAGCACACACTGACTGAAGGTGGACTGACTTTCAAAAGAAGGGGAAAGGAGGAGGCTGGGCTCTGCATGCCTGGCTGCTCCTCCATACTTAACAACCAAATTAACTTACTGCTCTGTAAGTGAGTAAGTGGGGACAGGACAGGGAAGAGCCAGGATTATTTCATAATGGAGCTCTTTCCACAAGGTAAGGAATAGAAGGAAAAGAAAAGCCTTCCCCTCTGTACCACTTTTTAGCCATTAACACAGAAACTAATTTTAGAGTTTTTAACAGAGGGCATTTTATTTGGCTACTCAGGTCGTGAAGGACCTAAGAAATTCAACTGTGGATACCCTCCTGAAACAAATAAGTTCCATTGGGGATACCCTCCTTAAACAAAGGGAGAAGATGGTACTACTAGAGTCCAAGGGCTGGAGTCACCCAGCAGGAGCTAGAACCATGGTGGGTCTGTCCAGCAGAAGCTCCAGCCACTTAAAACACTGCCTGAGGCAGGAGAAATACCCTGGCTTCTCCTTCCTCCACCTCTCCAATCTCTGTCCAGTGTCTCCCACTGGCTGACTTTAGATGACAGCCAACTAATAGGAAAGCCTGGAAAACAGCCTGCAGGGCCAGCACCGCTGCTATACAAAGTAGAGAGGGAGAGGGTGAGTGATAGATCTCTAGGCAAACAGGGCCAGGACCTGTGGGTGTGTGGGTGCATGCGCACGTGTGTGCATATGTGTGTACATACACACATCTTCTATTTCACACTACTCTGCTTTTGAACACTTTGTACTGTGTAGATCAAAATATCTTTTCAGATAGTATGATTTTAGTATTGCTTAGAGACATTGGTTTATGGAAGTAAATTGAAGAAAGTTGAAAATCAATATACAATTTGGTCCATTGTAAAAATTCTGGCCAACATACTCTGCAATAGTTCTAAGATTATGGGTTTCCAGACTATTTCCTGATAGTATCAGATTATTGCCTAAATTTTCTATTTTTTGTTGTCCTTTTAAAGATAGACTCAAGTGAAATTCTATACTTGGAATTCAACTTGATACAAGTCAAGCAATATAGACGCTCTACCTATTCAACTCCTATACATCAGATAATGGGCACCTTCTCATCTTGGTTCCTACATGAAGTCTTCCCAGAGCACCATAGCCCTCAGGGAGGTCTTCATCATTAAATTTAATGCACTTAATTTTGTGATATTGCTTTGTAGAGTTACTTGTTTTATTTGTCTAATCCTGTGCCTCATTTTTAAGAATTGGCACTGTGTCTTAAACTGTCACAAATTCTCCAAGAAGTTAGTTGGTTAAAGCCAAATTGTATGGGTCTAGTTTAAAAGTCCACTATTATACCATTGCTTAACAAAGTTTTCTTAAAAGCATTTTATTTTATTTTTAGGCTTATTTAGTGCTCATAGGTCATTTTTCCATGTTGTGAACCAAAACAATTAAAGAAATGGAAACATTGGATTGGATTTGTTCTCCAGAGAATTATGAACCAATGGGCCACAGCTGCTTGCTCTCAAGGTCTGGTATGATAATGAGTCTCTAGTAGAGAGGTAAAGAGTCAGATGGCCTGAAATTGTTACCAGTAAAAGGTGTCCAGGTCCTTACATCTTGAACAAAGAATTGGACGAAATGCACAAACAAAGCATGAAGAGCCAAAGCAGGGATTTATTGAGAATGAAAGTACACTCCACAGTGTGGGAGTGGGCCCAACGTAGGGGCTGAAGAGCCCCATTACAGGATTTTTGGGAGTTTAAATACCCTCCAGAGAATTCCATTGGTTACTTGGGGTGTGCCCTATGTAAATGAGGAGGATGAAGTAAAGTGACAACGTCATTTACTATAGAGAGGATATTTCCTGTCATAGCTCAAGTGTGGATCAGCCTCATGTTCTCTGCCTCCAGACCCTGTTTTCCTGCCTCAAAATGAGATCCTGATCTAAAGTAAGATGAGCTACTTATGTAACCTCTTACACAGAAAGTTGAGATAATAATGGTACCTTCCTCATTTAGTGTGAAATAACCCGTGCTTTTTGCTTAGAACTGTGCCTAGCCCTTGGGATTAGCTGTTATGATTCAGTATGCCTGTTGTTTTTATTTGCTTCTTTATTTATTTATTTATTTATTTGTTTATTTATTTATTTTCTCAAGACATGGTCTATGCTCTGTTGCCCAGGCTGGAGTGCAGTGGTGTGATTACAGCTTACTGTAACCTCGAAGTCCTGGGTTTAAGTGTCAAAGGCATCCTAACCAGAGTGATTCCATCTTGAATAAAGGCTGGATGAAGCCAAACCTTCTGGGTTACATTCCTAGGGTGTTGAACACTCTTGGTCACAAGATGTTTATAGTTGAGAGAACGAGTTAATGATGTTAACTAACTAAATAAAGACCCAGAACTTATAGAAATGTCCCAGTACTTTAAGAACAAGAAGCATTCTTAGTTTAAGGATAGTAACATAGAAAAGCATCAATACTGATAGCCTGTTACAAGCTTATCACAAGCTTTTGTAATAAAATATACTATCCTTAATAATCTGTGTAAACAAACATCGTATTTGAAATGGGTATTTTCCTCTTCTTGCTTTCTGAGGATGCCCAACTCTGTAATTGAGCAGTCTGTAAAAGACTACCTTAAATTTTCTCAACTCTGCAATTCGCCCTGATTTCTTTCTCATGTGAGATCCAAGAACTCGCTCTTGGGGTCTGGGACAAAGCCCTTTTTCTAGTGATACAAGCAATCCTCCTGTGTCAGCCTCTCAAGTAGCTGGGATTACAGGCTCACGCCATCACACTCAGCTAATGCCTATTGTTTTTAGAAGTTTATTTTCAGATAACAGTCTCAGAAATATAAAACACTGAGTTCCTACTTAATGCAGAACAATATCTCATGCGCTTATCTGCAGAGCTGCATCAAGGAAACTGAGAAGCCGAAAAACTGCCCAAGGTGCCAAGCTCTGAGGGATGGTGAAACATCATTGGAAGTGTAGCAAGTGAGAGATGTGATTACTGGAATTCCTTGTGGGAGTGTTGTGTTTTAATGAAAGAGGTGCCTTAAGGAAGCACCTAGGTTGGGAAAGGTGCTCAAGCAATAATAGATGATTGCGAAATCACCTTCTCAGGAAAGAGCCCTGTAACTGTAAGGATTCTGCTTTGTGAATGCAAATTTGGGCCAATTTATGGTAATGGTGAAAAGGTGGAGAGCTCCTATCAGTGGTCTTTCTCCATTCCATCCCCAAGCACCACTAAGCTCCAAAGCTCACTGAACTATACTATCAAACAGTATTTGCCTAGCATGCTGCACCAATTCATTAGGTCATCCGGTGTATATGAATCATGCCATGGATTAGTAAATTGAGGGAACTTGTAATTTGTATCAGTCAGGGACCAAGTGATTTGAGTACAGAGAATTTAATATAAAAAGTTAACTAAGTATAAAGTTATTAACTAAATAACTGAAAAGGTCAAAAGACAATTCTAAGGATCCTTGAGGCAGCAATTGTTAAGAAGTTAGGGCTGAGGGAAGATAGGGAAGAGGCTGGAATTACTAAAATAATTTAGAGTTCTAGAAGACACACCTTGAGGAGCTGAAACTCAGACCTCTGAGGAGGGGTCTTGCTCAGCCGGTTCTGATGTCTTTGAGCTCAGAGGAGCGGCCTTGCTATACACTGAATATTTGTGTCCTCCCCAAATTCATATGCTGAAAACAAATCCCCAGTGTAAAGGTTTTCGGAGGTGGGGACTTTGGGAAGTGATTAGGTCATGAGAGTAAAGCCCTCATGAATGGGATTAGTGCCCTTATAAAAAAGAGCCCAGAGAGCTTTCTTTGTGCTTTCTGCCACCATGGAAGTTACAGTGAAAAGATGGCTCTCTATGAGCCAGGAAGTGGGCCCTCACCAGACATTGAATCTGCCAGTTCCCTGACCTTGGACTTCCTAGCCCCTAGAACTGAGAAATAGATTTCTGTTGTTTATGAGCCACTCAGTCTATGATGATTTGTTATAGTAGCCAGAATGGACTGACAGACCTGTGGAGCGGGTGCTGGCCCAGCTGGTGCTGGGGTCCCTAGGGATGGGTGGGACTTGATGAGGCCGGTTCTTCAAGTGTTAAAAAACTGCCAACTGGATTCAGTTGCTACTACAGGAAAAAACTGTTGCCCTTGGGGTGAAGAAAAATTGCTGGGGTGATGCTTACCAAACAGGAAGCAGACAGCAAAGAGCAAGTCTCTCTTTCCTCCTCTAGCCTTGTAGCCTGTCCCTATTGGCAACAGCAAGCTACGGAGTCCCAACCCCTGCATGGCAAAGCAGGGTATACAGAAGGGTGGGCTTAGAGCAGCAAGATAGTTATTTAATACCTGGGACACACATATTGTGCATCATAACAGGGTATGTAGTGAGTATTGGTGGCTGCGTCTTGAGCAAATACTTTACAGAGCTTCTACTGCGTGCTACTGGAAATACAGAGCTGAATATGATCTGTGTGTCCCCTTAAGTAGGAGACAGGGAGTCCAATTTATAGAACAAATAATGTGATGAAGGAACAAACATAATTATGACCATAGTACTATGGGAGCATAGAGAGGGGAACCTATAGGTAGTGAATCTAATATTCTTTACTTCATGAATTAAGTGCTATCTATGTAGCTTAATTATATTAAAATAAAATAGAAAACAGCATCAATGTTGATGTCAGTTTAAAAGTGATCAGTAAAGGTAGTGTGGCGCAATTCTTAATATTTCCCTTGTGTTTCACCAAACTTAATCTCCCCAAATCTGTCAAACCAGTACCATCTATTTTTGTTTACTGATTTTTTTTTTAATTTCAAAAAATTCTGATGCTGTCAAATTCAGGATATTTCTTTGTTCATGGAAATAATTATACATTTATTTTGTTGAGCTTTACCTTTTAGTATTCTACAAAATGGAATAATATTTCACAGTTCTTGAGTAATGTTGGTAAAAGTAATGTACCAGTGATATTTTATAAAGCTATTCCAAACATTTATTTTCATGTATTAACTTAGCCTACAAATATTTGCTTTGTGCATACTATGTAAAGTGTACTTCTCTAGGTTCTGGAAGAATATAAATAGAAAAGACACGATGTGATAGACACAATTGGGTGCAAACATGCCAGCTATTTCTCTGCTTTTATCTTACTATCACTAATTAGATTTTGTCTAGATATTGAAGAGCAACAAGTCCCAGCACAGGGACAAATCTTGATTGGTCTAAGATAATTATAGTAATCCTGGTCTCCTTTGCTTTGGTTTAGAGTGGGGTTTGTAACCAGTGTTTACCCATTCATTGTGAAGTGAATTATCTTGTAGGCTTCTGGGAAATATTTTTTGCCTTGGTAAAATGGATAAAATGTCTTAGTGGACATTGTTGTTTGAGGATATGATATTTGGAGTTATGGAGGCTATCTGAAAATCCTAAGATGACAGCTTCAAAAATCACAGAGATGCCAGCTGGCATCCAGTCATGTAGGCCCACTGAACTGGTCACCTAAACAGGAAGACTATTTTAGGAAAGTGCTGACAAGTGACTTACTGTGTAAGGGTAGCAAGTTAGACTCTTCTGGGTGACCAGAACGGACTCTTCCAGAATGGCCATTTCAGTGGGCCAACACAACTGGAAGAGTCTAGCTTGCTACCCTTATTGCCATTTTTAGTTTGGTTCTGTGTTAGTTGAAATCAAAGTAATTCTAAATGATATACATGGTCTCTGTCTTGCAGTCTTATAAAGATTAATACATAACTTTTACTTTTTAAAACAGGGTTCTAAAAAAGGAGTAGTATTTTGCTGCATTACATGATTTTAACTGGGAAAACAGATGTTTCAGGGAGTAGATATCATATAGGTATATAGTATGTAGATATAAAGTATCTTGCCAAATAAGTTATATTAGTCCATTTTCACACTGCTATAAAGATACTACCTGAGACAAGGTAATTTATAAACAGAAGAGGTTTAATTGACTCACAGTTCCACATGGGTGAAGAGGCCTCAGGAAACTTACAATCATGGCAGAAGGTGAAGGGGAAGCAAGGCATGTCTTACATGGCTACAGGAGAGAGAGAGAGAGAACAGAGAAAACTGCTACTTATAACACCGTCAGATCTTGTGAGAACTCACTCATCATCATGAGAACAGCAAGGGGTAAACTGCCCCCATGATCCAATCACCTCCCACCAGGTCCCTCCCTTGACACATGGGTATAACAATTCGAGATGAGATGAAGGTGGGGACGCAGAGCCAAACCATATCATAAGGGATGCTCTGTCTTTTAAAGAGAAGTATCTCCATGAACATCTAATAGACTGGGAACTTTCTTGTTCCTATAGCACGTTCTTGGCTCTGCTCTGCCTATCTTAATTTCCTTCTGTTAGAGATTTCCTAGGGAAGGTATGTCTGGACTTCCTCTGAACTTGCTCCTGAAAGTCAGACTATTTTAGAAAAGTGCTGACAAGTGACTTATTTCTTGCCACTCACTAGACATTTTTAAAATAGATGTAAACACTGAGTTTTGGGGTGATGTTTGGAAGGGCCACACCTTGCTTGTCAGGGAAGTTGTTTCCTGAATGTGCCTGATTTCAAACTAACCCCACGTAATAAACTATTGCTCTTCTCATGCTTTCAGTATCTCCCTGCCTCCCTTTATAAACTCTAATAAATTAACCCTAAGAAACAAATTGACAAAGAATGTGACTAGAAAATTTACAAAAGAAGACCTGTACATAGAAAGTGAACCAAGTGTTCAGCCTAATTAAAAAATAATAAATATAAAGAAATATTATTTTCTGTTTATCAAATGTACAAAGATTTAAAAGTAATAATACCCCATGCTTGAGAGAGTTGGGGATATAGACGGTCTCAAGTATTGCTTGAAGATAAATATATACCCCCTTATGAAGAATTATGGCAATATGTATTAAGTTCTTGAAAATATTTATAAATTTCAGTTAGGCTAGTCCAATTCTAAGCATTGATCCCAAAGAAATAATTCTTTTATTATTTATTTATTTATTTTTATTTTGACAGATTCAGGGTGTACAAGTGCAGGTTCTTTTAATGGATACATTGCATAGCAGTGAAGCCTGAGCTTCAAGTGATAATTCTGAATGTAGAGAAATCTTTATATACTCGCAGCATTATTTATACATAATGAACAGTTTGAAGCAATCCTATTAATCAATACTAAGAAAAGTGTGGATATATTTTAATACACCCTCACAATGGATGCAACTATGAAAATTATGCAATATAAAAATTATGGCTATATAATTTTATACCTCAAATGAAAGGTTATTGTTTTAATACTAACAGAAAGTATCAAAATAACCATCCTGGCTAACACGGTGAAACCCCGTCTCTACTAAAAATACAAAAAAAAAAATTAGCCGGGCGTGGTAGCGGGCGCCTGTAGTCCCAGCTACTCGGGAGGCTGAGGCAGGAGAATGGCGTGAACCCGGGAGGCGGAGCTTGCAGTGAGCCGAGATCGCGCCACTGCACTCCAGCCTGGGCGACAGAGCGAGACTCCGTCTCAAAAAAAAAAAAAAAAAAAGAAAGTATCAAAATAAAATATTATATATGCTGTGCGTTATAACTTTACTATGAAAAAATATAAAATGGGAAAATATAAGATTTTAGCAATATTTTTCTCTGAATATGAAAAATATTTTTTCTATATACTTTTCTGTATTTTTAAAATTTCCTGAAATGAGCATGTGTTATCTTAATAATCAGGAAGGAAACAATTTGAGAAAAAGTTTAACAATTTTCTTATAAGGACTACTTAGCTTCTATTTTTAAAAGAAGATCTTCCAACTGCTATTATTTTTCATTTATAAAAAAATGAAGCTACTAAAATGTAAAGCTTCCTTAGGTCTCTAGGTTTCAAAGGTATAATGAAATACAAAGGAATCTGGTGCAATTTTTGTTCTTTTTTTCCATTGTCATCATGACAGTGCATTTATAACAGGCAATTTTCTGTTCTCTGGAAAACAAGATACATCTCATTAGAAACAGATTTCTGTCTGGTGTCTCAGAACATTTCCTGCTTTTCAAAGATGTTGTGTTTTTCCTTTTTCTTGAAAAGTCGGCAGTTTTGCAGAAGGCTAGGTATATACAGGCCTAGGCCTACATTCAGGCTGAAGGCTGGGGTGCTTGCTACCTGTGGGGCAGTTGTTGAAAAACTAGGGAACGAGTAGAATGAAAAAAATCAACACCAGGAGTTTGGGAACCCACACTTATCCTCTTTTTGCCTTTTGAAGATTGCCTGGATGCCTTGGGGCTAAGTCTCTGAATAATTACAAGCTAATGCTGAATATATATCATCTCATATACATATGTATTTCTTCAAGTAAATGTAATGTATTCCCGTGGTCATACTTCTAGTTTGTATGTATATATATAAGATGTTAAAAATCTTATTTTTTTCCAATTGTTAATATATGCTGATTACTTAATATGTGTGTGTGGGTGGGGAGTGGTTTGTATTAGTTTTCTATTACTGCTATGGCAAATTACCTTAAACTTCGTGTCTTAAAGCAACACCAATTTATGATCTCACAATTCTGGAGATAAGAGGTCCAAAATGAGTCTCTCTGGACTGAAATCTAGGAGTCTGCGGAGCTATGTTCCATCCTGGAGGCTCTAGGGGAGAATCCATCTCTTGCCTTTTCCAGCCTCTGGAGGCTGCCTGCATTCCTTGGCTTATTGTGTCTTTCCATCTTCCCCAACCAGCTGAGTCTTCACCACATGGCATCACTCTGACACCGATTCCTCTGTCTCCCTCTTACACATCTTAGAACTGTTGTGATTATATTGGATCCTCTCAATAATCTAGATAATCTCCCTATTTTAAGGGCAACTAACTGGCAACCTTTATTCTGTCCATGACCTGAATTCCCTTTGCCATGTAACCTAACATATTCACAGATTCCAAAGATTAGGACACAGGCATCTTCTGGGCCCATTGTGTTGCTTGCTGCAGGAGAGTTTCAGAGAAGTAAAAAGATGTAAATAAACAATCTGAATTCAATCACTCAAAGACAACTACTGTTAACATTTTGGCAAATATTTCTGCTTAAATTTTGTAAAATCTTGAACCAAGTTGACTTAGATATAGAACGGAAACTTTAAATGTTTTCTGATCCATTTGTATATATATTGATATAATTATTCATATACGAGAAAGTCTCTGTCCTCCCCACCATAGTTTCTTATGTGTTCTTCCAGGTTTCTTTATGTAAATACATATACAATAACATCTCTGTTCCTTTCTTTATCTTGTAGTGGGAGTGGGCACAGGAACAATAATAATAAATAATATTTATTGAATATTTATCATGCACCAGACATTATGATAAGTTCTATGAATTTAATCTTCACAACACTTTGAGTGGGTACTATTATTATCTTTACTTTTAAGATGCAGAATCTGAGACACAGAGAAGTGAAGTAATTTGCTCACAGTTTTTATGTGGTAAATTATAAACTGAGATTTGAACCCAGACAGTCCAATTTCAGAGCCCACATGCTTAGTTACTATAATGAGCACATTGCTTGCTAATTTAAAGAGTTCGTTAAAATTTCTGTCATCTCAAAAAATTCCTTACATAGAAGGGATTTTGCCTCAAAATGTCATGTGTTTCTGGAAAGGTGTATCTGACACTCTTGGTTGGTGGCCCAGGAGCTATACCCAGTAGCCATTCCAAAACATTTTCTGCCTTGCTGGTACCCACAATAGAGCTGAAAAAGCAGAAACTTGCTTTTAAAGCCTCTATTGAACTCAGTTCTGGCCAAAGAAACTGTAAGACATTTTCTGAGAGAACTCTGGGGAAGCTGTTGCCTTTGTTATGTCATCAGGAAGGAGAGTTATGAAACTTTTCTCTCTCTCCTCTGTCCAGCCCTTTGCCCCCATTTGGACACGGCCACATGAAGATACAATATTCAGAGGTAAGGCAGACCTCTTGCAACAATACTAAAGGAATTTCAGAAATTTCAGCACAACTTCGGACATTGTGGAGTTGCCAAACCTGGAGCTGGTTATCTCCAGACTTCTTGTGAAGCACAGCAATAAATAGTCTTACACTTTAAGCCCCTGTTAGATTTCTTTTACTTGCAGCCAAACACATCCTAATTAATACACAGCTCAATAGTACTACTAAAGAGAAAACATCTGTAGTGTGTGGTAAAATCATGGGCCTACCTTTTAAGAGAGATGTAGGTATTTGCAATACCATGACAGCAGCCTGTTTCTATGCAAGGGGTTTTGAAACCTTGTTATGGGAACTGGGAGGAGTTATCCTGGAAAGGATGATCAAAAAAAAAAAATTATAATATGTAATATACTTGAAGGGCTCTCTGATAGGTTGAAAGCATCCACAAATTCTTGCTCTCCCTGTGTGCACATTACTTTGTAATGTGACATTTCAGTTGTTCTGATCCATCCATTGAATTTCCATTTGGCCATGTATATTAGTTTCCTAGGGCTGCCATAACAAACTGGTGGGCTTAAAACAACAGAAATTTGTTTTCTCATGGTTTTTGAAACTAGAAGTCTGAAATCAAGATATTGGCAAGCTCAGGCTTGCTTTGAAGTCTCTAGGGGAAAATCTGTTCCATGCCCTTCTCTTAGCTTCTGGTGTGACCTGTAGTCCTTGGGGTTCCTTGGCTTATAGACATCTCTCTCCACTCTCTGCCCCACTAATCACATGGCATTCCCCCTGTGTGTTTCCGTATTTATTCTCTTCTCATAAGGACACCCAGTCATACTGGATTAAAGAACCACCTTACTCCAGAATGGCTTCACTTCAACTTAACTAATTATATCTGTAGCAATCAATTTCCAAATAAGGTAGCATTCTGAGGTTCTAGGAAGGATATGAATTGGGAGTTGGGGGACTGGGGTAGGAGACACTATCTGACCCAGTACATCATGTGATTTGCTTTGGCAAAAAGAATATTAGCAAATAGTACATCAGAGACTTGTAAAGTGTTATTTTTGCAACCTTGGGACCACTGTAAGTAGAAGTCCACTCTGACTTACTGGAGGATGAGAGACCATATGGAGCAAAGGCAAGCCAAAGTGTCCCAGCTGAGGGCACCCCTAGAAACACCAGCCTGACAATTGCCAGACATGTGAATTAGCCATTCTAAACCACCCAGTCATAGTCAAGCTGGCCAGACTGGAGGAATCACCTGGCTGACCCACGGAATCATGAAAAATAATAAATGTTTGTTGTTTGGGGATGATTTATTATGCAGCAAAAGTGAACTAATATGGGTTCTGAAATGAAAAGGAGGGTTGATTTGTTTGAGGATGTTCCAGAGAGCAGAATGATTTCGAGATTCTTGCCAACTTTGAGAGGCTGTGGTTTTAGGATTGACTTTCTCACTAGTACCTAAAAGTTACAGAAATAAATATTTCAGTTGAATGCAACAGAGAACTTTCTAATAACTGGATTTGTCAGATGACGTACTTGACTGTCCCCCAAGGGGAGTGTTGTAAAGGAAGATATTATTTGGGAGACTTAATTAGAACCTCTGATAGTCATTTCAAATCTAAGACTTTACGGAAAAAGTGTTTGGATGTTAGAGATTAAGAAATGGGAAAAATTATTGATGATTTAATATCCTTTTACTGCATTGCTCATGCCAAAAATTGTAGAAAGGCCAAAAATTACTCAGCATGCTCTCTAAAATTCACAATATTGACTGGCATTATTGCACATATTCTTCATAAATTGAGCCTTGGACCACGAGTTGGAAGTGAGCCTTTGACTTTGGGCTTCTTCATTGCCTTCTCTATTTCATTTTACCTCCTCTTCTTTCCAGGGTTAGAAACACGCTGGTTTCTTGCCAACTGGTGAATCAGTATGGAACTAAACCTGGGATTGGGCCAGGCCTGAAAGCAGTAGACTAAACTAGAGATAGGGTCATCAGGCAGCCCTCTGGAATGATGTCATTTACCACCTTAAGGAAGCAGGATAGTGAAATGAGCCTGGGAGAACTGAACAACCTGGCATAATAGGAGCCTTCAGATGGCTGCTAAGGAACACAGATATCTGGGGTGGAACATTCTTGGGATGAGTACGTTAAGTATAGTTATGCTAACTCTACCATGAAAATAATGTAATTAATAAGTATGCTAGTTCTGATTTTTTGTATAATATTATACTCTTGTCAGGGTTTAACTGTAACAAGATCTTCTATGCTGTCTCTGGAAAGTCAAAAACTTCTTTAAACTTCAGTTTCTTAGAGTAATTGGTCTTAGATTATCTCCAAACTTTTACCTAATAGTAAAATTCTATTACGGCCTAGAGACAGTAATATCAGATATTAATTGAGGCTTAAAATGTCTTTAATTCATTAATATTTCATTTGGAATGTTATAACTAGAATTGATTGACTCCATTATAAATGCCTGGCACTGGGAAAAGAACTTTACATCCATTATCATGTGTATTTATCATAGTAACTATATTATTCAGATGAAAAATCTGAGGCTTAGAAAGGTTAAACAACTTTCCCAAGGTTACCAAACTATTTAGTAGATTTCTAAATAGTACATCAGTTCTCTCATCTTTAAGATAGATATTTAATTATCCTAGTAATAGCTTAACAATTTTGTACAGATGAACAATTATTGGTAAAGAATACACAGAAAATAGCACCCTAATATTTTGTTCTCTTTATTTACAATTACCTCAGTGTAAATACTGTTATCTGTGTGCATGTACAAATAAACTCTGATCTATACCTTAGGAATGATTATATTACAGCTGAAATACCCTAAGAAGAATCAACAACCATCTGAGGTAGAGTTACTTAGCATTTTAAGTATCATTATCGAAATTTATACTGGATAATTTGTCAATTAACATAAGGATGATAGAAATAATTTTATCTCGATGAATGTGATGCTCAACATACATGGCAGGTTATACGTTTGCATGGGCCCCATCACTCTTGCACTAATTCTACAATGTAACACCTCAATAGTGGGGGTCTAGATTCTGGCCCCTTGCCTACCCTGAATCCCTCTGATTCATGGAAATTCAATTGCCTCACTCCATTTTGAGGCTGGCTGGTTCTGCTTTCAGAATATTATCATATTTGGATAAGAATGAAGCTTTCATGCAAGGCCTGAATCAATCTACCTGGGAGCAGACAGTGGCACTTTCCTTGGTGTTACACAAACAGGTGTATGACTGTTTTTGTGCCTGTTTGATAATAACTATTTAAGCATTTGGGGTATTTAGGTTAAGTCTTGCTTTCATAGTCAAAGCCACTCAGTGACAAAGTTGAAGTAATTAGGTATCTCTCACCCACCACTGACCACAAAAATCTTCTTATACTAAAGAACCTGACAATTCCTGCATGGTAAAATTGAATTGAGGCAATCAAACAAGGAACAAACCACAAAGATATACAGGATGACCTAAGGGAAAGAAATTTGGAGATTCACATAAATCTCATTCATGCCACTTTCCCTCCATGGAATTGATCATTGCTTCTAATTTATCTTTCAGCATAGAATGTGTGCTCAGTTGCCTCATTTTTCACCCCAGCCAACTAAGAAATACTTGTTGAAGGTTGAAATCAACACTGAACATCATAAAACATAGTTCAGTTATACACTTTTTATAATAGGAGATATTAATGCTTTGTGTGTACCAGGCATTGGTCTAAATATTGAACGGGTATGAACATTTAATTTGCACAAAATTTAATGAAGTCAGTATTATTGTTATTACCATATTGCAAAAGAGGCAAGTGAGGCAAAGAAAAGTCAAATGATTTGCTCAAAGTCACATAGTTAATAAGGGCCAGAAAAGGTACACAGACCCAGGTATCTATTCCAGAGTCTGTGCACCACAATTTTATTTTATTTTGTTTACTTATTTTTTTTGAGACAGTCTTGCTCTGTTGCCTAGTCTGGAGTGCAGTGGCATGATCTTAGCTCCCTGCAACCTCTGCCTTCAGGGTTCAAGTGATTCTCATGCCTCAGCCTCTGGAGTAGCTGTGAATACAGGCACGTGCCACCATGCCAGGCTATTTTTTGTATTTTTAATAGAGACGGGGGTAGAGATGGAGTTTTGCCATGTTGGCCTGGCTGGTCTCCAACTCCTGATCTCAGGTGATCTGCGTGCCTAAGCCTCCCAAAGTGCTGGTATTACAGGGCTGAGCCACCTCGCCCAGCCTATATGCACCACAATTTTATACAGTTCATTTTCCTGGTGTATAAAGCTGGGAAAAGACAAACAATAATGGCATTCTGGTATTTCCTCCAACTACAAGGTAGTTTCCAACTTTGAGGTTCCCTGATTTATCTGGCCATTTCCTCTACTAATTTGCAAAATGGGTTAAGGGTCAGATCAAAGACCTTCCTGGGGCTCCAATTCTTAAGCGGCTACTGAAGTCTCACTGGAATGAATGGGAAATACGGTGTTCATTAACTCACAGTTCCATGAATAATCCCTTACACAACCAGAAAAATGTATATTGTTCCTGCTTTCTATCTCTGACCATACAGGGCCAACAAACAGACATTTTAACAGGTTCCTCTGAGATATCCTTTTATCTCCATGTAATATGTTTAGGATACATGTGTACATTGGACTGGGCTGCCTGCTCTGAAACCAGCCAGCAATAGTTCCCTGAAGTCATCAGTCACAGCTGAGTTTCTGTAATGATGCAGTTGTATTTAATGAGAATGAGCAATTTATTTTATTATGTAAATTTTGAACTTTAAGTATAGCTCCTCAGACTTTTAGTTTGAAAATCGCAAAAGAAAACCGAGGAAATATTAAGAACTATGGAAAAAGTTGGAACTATTTTGCCAACATCATGGCCAAAAGAAAAAGGACTTTCACATATATGTTGGACAATTATCTATTACTATAGTCTTATAACCAACTTGGTTCTTAATGAGTATTAATTATTAGCAGAATTCAATCACAAATGACAAAAAACATGTGAAGAGAAATTTTCCAAATAAAAGCAAATGTTATTTTAGATTTAATGTGTGATTTTGAAATGAAGAAAGTATATAATTTTATTAATGGAACATCAGTTACTTTCTTTTAAAAAATTGTATTTTATTTTTAATTGACAGATAATAATGGTATATATTTATGGGGTACAATGTGATGTTTTGATACATGAATACATTGTGGAATGACAAAATCAGGTTAATTAATATCTTTATCACCTCGCATACTTATTTTTTGTGGTGAGAACATTTAAAATCCACTTTTTTAAAACCAATTTTGAAATATAAAACATATTATTATTAACAATAGTCACCATGCTATGCAGTAGATGACCAGAACTTATTCCTCCTAACTGAAACTTTTTATACTTTCAGGGGAGATTGTAAACATTTCCCCTTTTCCTGTCCACCTTTCACCCCTGGTAACTACCATTCTACTCTCTACTTCTATGAATTTGATGTTTCTGGATTCCACATATAAATGAAATCATGCGGTATTTGTATTTCAGGTGCTTAGCTTATTTTACTTAGTGAAATGTCCCGTAGATTCATCCATATTGTCACAAATGACAGAATTTCCTTCTTTTTAAAAAAGGCTAAACAGTAAAAAAAAAAAAAGGCTAAATAGTATTCCAATTGTATATATATACTACATAGTTTTAATCCATTCATCCATTGATGGACATCAGTTAATTTCTACCACGCTAAATAAATGTTGAATAAGCATTTATCCTGCATTGTGCCTTTACATTGTTGATATTATTCAATAGGTTTTCTGGAATGCAAGTATGAATAAATTATTAAGATGTATTAAATCTATATAACTTTGATATGTAGAGTTCCTCCCTCTAATTTGATTTTTTTGTCCTATGTATGTTGTGGATGATTGATTTTGTGTAACACATGAACAAATTATCTTAATTCCTGTTACGCATTGTGTTGTTTACTCTCCAAATTCATATATTCATGTCCTTATCTACCATACCACAGTATGTGAACTTATTTGAAAATAGAGCTACTGCAGATGTAATTACTTAAGATGACATTATATTGAAGTAGGATGGGCCCTACTCCAATATTACTGGTGTCCTTATAACAAGAAAAATTTGAACATAGACATGAATAGAGGGAGAAGGCCATGTAAAGATAGAGCCAGAGACCAGCTTGATGCTTCTACAAGCTAAGGAATGTTATATACTTCCAGAAAACTACCAGAAGCCAAGAGAGAAGCACAGAACAGATTCTTCCCCATAGCCTATAGGAGGAACCAATCCTGCTGACACCTTGGTCTCTGGCTTCTGGCCTCCAGATCTGGGAGACAACACATTTCTGTTGTTCAAACCTCTGAGTTTGTGGTAATCTGTTATAGTGGCCCTCACAAACTGTATTAGTCCATTTTCACACTACTATAAAGAAATACCTGAGACTAGGTAATTTATAAATAAAGGGAGTTTAATTGACTCACAGTTCTGCATGGCTAGGGAGGCCTCAGGAAACTTACAATCATGGCAGAAGAGGAAGCAAACATGTCCTTCCTCACAAGGCAGCAGGAGAGAGAAGTGCGTGAAAAGGGGGAAGAGCCCCTTATAAAACCATCAGATCTTGTGAGAACTCACTCACTATCACAAGAACAGCATAGGGGAAACTGCCCCCATAATTCAATTACTTCCCTCCGTCAACACGTGAGGATTACAGGTCCCTCCTTTGACATGTGGAGATTATAATTCAAGATTAGATTTGGTTGGGGACACACAGCCAAACCATATGACAAACTAATCCATTTCCTATCATGTAATGAAGACAGGATAGATTCATCCGGTGCGGTGGAATGACTGAGATTTTTATCTTTATTTTGCCTGGGACATTATCTGATTATACAACCACTTTCAAACTGCTGTGGGTTTTAAGAGATTGAAGCCAAATGTGATGTATGTGCCTAGGAGGCCTGGGTGCTATTAAAAACTCTTGAGGTTGAGTGTTTAAAGAGACATTGTTTTCTTCTATGTACAACTTGTTCCAAAATGTTCTTGTATTATTCATTTTTTAGGATGTGTTTATGAAGCCTAGATGCTTTGAAGTCCCTGGTAAGTAAATCTATGTTATTTAATTTTCTAAATTTAGAAATGTTGGCCGGTAATTTACCTTCATATTTCTTCCTGGAAATCTGACATTTAATTTTTTTTTCATCAGCCTGGATGTTTTCATGAACTCTAAAGTTTAACAGTGCCAATAATTTGTACCTGAAGTGTATTTGTAGCATGCATGGTCAAGGGTCCAGGGAGCTTGAAGAAGAAATAGTATGACACAAACCAGTTTTCAAAAGTAGCCTGAGAACACTTTGTTTTTTTAAGGGTTATGGTTAGTGAGCACAGATCTCACCAGAGTTCCTAAGATCTTACTAACTATTTAAAAGATGAAGTCCACTCTTCCAATTATACTTTGAAACAAAATAGAAAGATGTACAAATAAAAGACTTTTGGTATCCCTGAAAATGTTCTGTCTGCAATGGAAATCAATAGATATTTCTCTCATTGATGCACGTTTTTTTTTTGGAGATGGAGTCTTGCTCTGTTGCCCAGGCTGGAGTGCAGTGGTGCAATTCTCCTGCCTCAATATTAAAAAATGATAAATTTCCATGCTTTGTCATTTTTGACTCCTGAGCTCTTGTTAGAACTTGTGATAGTGTTAATTATGCTTGTGGTAGTTGACTATCAATTCACTCCACAGGGAGCATGAAATGCTCAAGATTTTATAAATAATATCCATTTACTGTATATGTACTGTGCTTATAATTTTCTTATTTTAGTTCATTGAGTGTGTTTACTAGGAGAGAACATCTTTGCTATACATAAAATATTCTATAACATTTTAAAAAATCAGGAATATTTATGTATATTTAAATCAAGGATTGAAAGAATATTCCTTTTTTGTGTTCCTACTATTTCTTAAAGCATCATATACTAATTAAATATTTGTTGTATATTTTCAACTATGTTCAACCTATTGTGTAAGATGCTTGGAGAAGGAGCAGGGCATAATAAAAGACACAACACGTTTCTGTCCTCGGGGGTTTTATCTGGGGCCTTAAAAGGAAACCTATGGAAAGATAAATATATGGTAGCGAGCCATGTTTTAACTTACTGTTACGTGAAAACTGTGGAAGTAGATCTCAGAAAAGGGAGTTGTCATGAATCAGGGTGGTCAGAAAAGTGGAGAAGTGGGGATTGGGCTACAAGAAGGTAAAGAAGAGGAAGAGAATGGGCACAAAGAAAAAGCAGTCTTTGAAAATCCTTATACGCTTGGTGATAATGAAAATGAGTAGGTTGAATTGGTTGAGAGAGCCAGATTTTTTTGTGGAAAGCTCTCCATAATAGGAGAAGGACAATTCTGTAATCATCAGGACAGAAAGAGATAGCTTGAAAGATCGCCACGGAATAGACTGGAAGAGGAAATGTCTGGACAGTAAGACACAAAAGAGGCTGTAGGACAGTTCAGGCTTGCGGCTATGAAGACTTGTCCTGTAGTGGTCAGCGTGTATTTGAATGATATTAGAAACAAAAACCCATAAAACAATGTAAAAATATCTTGAACAATTAAATGTAGAACTAAGAAGGAGCCAAAGGAGGATGATTATATAACAACTGCAGTTACAGAGTGAATGATACCCCTTTATTTAACTAACGAAACAACCTTCAAATAATTCCTTGTCTCATCATGTTTATAGTTATTGATGATTGACATCTGCTTCACAAGAAAATAAATTGTTACCAAAATTTATTAAAGAAAATACATACACTAAAAATTCCGAAGATGTCTGTTTTATTTCCCACATTCAGTATTGCTATTCTAGATCTCTTCTTATCCCAAGTATTGTACAATAACTGATATTCCATATAATTCTAGAAACTGATAAGATTTAGTTCAATAGGAACTATATTGTGGGCCAGGCGCGGTGGCTCACGTCTGTAATCCCAGCACTCTGGTAGGCCGAGGCGGGTGGATCACGAGGTCAGGATATCGAGACCATCCCGGCTAACAGGGTGAAACCCCGTCTCTCCTAAAAATACAAAAAAAATTAGCCGGGCGTGGTGGCAGGCGCCTGTAGTCCCAGCTACTCCGGAGGGCTGAGGCAGGAGAATGGCGTGAACCCGGGAGGCGGAGCTTGCAGTGAGCCGAGATTGCGCCACTGCACTCCAGCCTGGGGCCTGGGAAACAGAGCGAGACTCCGTCTCAAAGAAAAAAAAAAAAAAAAAAAAAAAAAAAACTATATTGTGGCTTCAGATATAAGAAGGAGAAAGATTTATTCAAGAAATCAGTCTTATATCTTGCTGTCTATTTAAAATTCTGGAAGCACAGATAAGATAATTTACTTGCTTGAAAATATTTTGTGATCCCTTATTGTCCCTAAAATGAGGTTCAAAATCCTTAGGCAGTATAGGGCAGAGGGGAAAATGTTGAACTCTGGAGACTAACCAAGCTTCAAATTTTGATTTTCTTACTTATCAGTAGTATAAGTTTGGGAAGGTTATTTAATCTTTCAGAGCCTCAGTTTTCAATAGCAACAAAAATGATAATAGCCACTCACAGAATTATTATGAATATAGGAAGAGATGAGTCACATAATTAGCATATTACATAGTGAATGCTCAATGGGTCTATTATTTTAAGCAGATTTGTGTTAGTCTAAACTACCATGAACTGTCTCCATCATACTTTTCCTATAGTAGTTTCCTCTGCTGATCTTCATTCTGCTTATCGTATGGTCAAGCTGAATTCTTTTTAGATCCATGGTCTGTAATTTCTGCCTCTCTGCTTTTATTTATACGGTATCCCCTGCAAGGTTCCCTCTCCATGTCTCACTTCTCATCCAGATTTTTTTTTAGGATTCTGTGCATCCTTTCAAAGATCAGTTGAAAGGTCATTTTCTAAGAAATAATTTTTCTGATACTACCAGCTCTTCCGATCTCTCACAACAGTTGTGTCTCTTGAGGGCACTACATAAATCACATTTCTTGCTTGCAAATAACAGAATTCACACTGAATAATTTGATAAGCTTATTAAAAGATATTAAACAAGTATAGAAAATCTCTGGGGGACTCAGAGAGCCAGACTTGAAGCTATGCAGCCAGGAAAAATGCCCACCTGTATTGAAAGACTGGTTTAATGAGATCACTATTACCATTTCCTCTCTGGACTATGCTCTGTCAACCATGTAGCTTGGTACTCCTTGCATTAATCAGATCTAGACCACATATGAGAAACATAGATGCAAGGGTGTGTGAGAAGGCACCACATACACACACTTTTTTTTTTTTTTTGAGACAGTCTCACTCTGTCGCCAGGCTGTAGTACAGTGGCATGATCTCGGCTCACTGCAACCTCCCACTCCCTGGTTCAAGCGATTCTCCTGCCTCAGCCTCCCGAGTAGCTGGGATTACAGGCATGCGCCACCATGCCCAGCTAATTTTTGTATTTTTAGTAGAGACGGGGTTTCACCATGTTGGTCAGGCTGGCCTCAATCTCCCGACCTTGTGATCCACCTGCCTCAGCCTCCCACAGTGCTGGGATTATAGGCGTGAGCCACTGTGTCCGCCCCATGCCCACTTGTTTTTTGTTTCCTGCTTTGGATGGAAGAACTTTGCAGTTTGAGAAATTACCAAAATGAAAGATATTTAAAGATGTTGTGTGGTTACAAATGAAAAATGTTTAAACAGACCCTTACCACTTAAAAAAACCTTTTTAATATAGTAATTTTCAAATACATAGGAAAGTAGAGAACAATAGTGCCATCAACCTTCCTCCTCTCTCCCCATTGACCCCTTACCTGTCTATAACAATCATCAAGTCATAGCCATTTTTGTTTTGTTTCATGACTGTTCCTGCCCACTTCTTTCTGCATGCAACTACTCCCACCCACACCTTCTAGTAATTTTGAGGAGAATCCATGCATGACATCATTGCATTCATTTCTAATTCAATTTGTATCTCTAAAAGATAATGAAGTGCTTAACATAACCACAATTCCATTATCACAGCTACAAAGTTAAGGATAATTCTGTAATGTGAACAAATGTCCCCAGGCAGTGTTTGAGTTCCCCTGATTATCTTCAAAATGATTTTTTTTTTTTTTTTTTGAGACAGTCTTGCTTAGTTGCCCAGGCTGGAGTGCAGTGGCCCAATCTTGGTTCATGCAACCTCTGCCTCCTGGGCTCAAGCCATTCTCCTGCCTCAGCCTCCCGAATAGCTGGGATTACAGGTGCCTGCCACCACACCTGGCAAATTTTTGTATTTTTAGTAGAGATGGGGTTTTGTCATGTTGGTCAGGCTAGTCTTGAACTCCTGACCTCAGGTGATCCACACACTTCAGCCTCCCAAAGTGCTGGGACTATAGGCATGAGCCATCACACCCAACCTCAAAATGATTTTTAAATTTTGATTTGTTTGAATCAAACAAGAAACCAAGCAAGTTTCTCAATACATTTGCTTCTCGTATGTCTGTTAAGTCTCTCTTAATCAGTAGATTCTCTTTATCTCTTTTTTTCTCTTTACAATTTATTTGGTGAAGAAGCCAACTCATTCATCTGGTAGAGTTTTCTGAATTCGAGAGTTTTCCAAGTGCTTTCTGTGGCGTCATTTAACATGTACCTGTCTTCCTCCCTCCCTCTGAAAACTGGTAATTAGATCTAGAGCCTTGGTGTGATAGCTTGATCACAGAAAAGCTGGAATTTTTAGAACCAGTTTTCCTGACTCCTAGTCTATGCTGTTTCTAACCTGCCTCTTTAATGAGGCACAGAGTACATGGCCTTTTATTTGGAAAGAAGGAACAGTTCCATGCTTATAAAATGCTCAGAGTATGCTCAGTATTGCTCACCATTCAACACATAGAAAAGACAATATGTATCTTGAGAAAGCCTAAAGAAAATAGGGAGGCTGACCCCAGAGTCCTTGGCCACTTTCTTTCTGCAGACTTTCTATTGAGGAATGAATGATATGCTTTGCTTTTGTATAATTGGCATTTCTGGGATTTGGTTATCATATGCAGAGGTTAAAAAAAACCCTATATCCCTGCCATAAAATGCATCAATAAGAATACTGAGCCAGCATGGATACAGCAAATACATATAGCATGAGTTATGTTTGGTGGTGACAGGAGGGAGGACATGAAGGAAATCTTAGATGATTTATATATATATATATTTTCTCCCTTATCTCTTTGAGGATTTTTGCTTCTTTTAAATTCGACCCATTTATTCCAATAGTTCTAGTTCATGTGTATCTATTGTTTGGCTTGTTGTCTTTCTATTATTAACTCTTGGGAATCTAATTATTTTGACTTAAGAATAAGGGTGTTTATAATTATGTTTGTTAATCTTATAGGGCCATAGCAATACTTTATCAAATTATAAATCATTCATTTAAAGCAAAGCAAAGCGATTCCTAACAATTCCCTTTTAATTATAGAGGAGTTACTGACTATACAAGGTTCAATTGTATGAAGAAAAGCTTGATAGACATCAATTCATATTGTTTTTCCTCTCAGAACTCTTCTTTTATGAAGAACTTTTTATTTCTACTGCTTCATATGGGTAGGTTGACACTCTAAAAGTGGTTTGGATATAACATTATTCAAAGCATATAAAAGAAAGAGTTGTATGGAAAAGGCATTTTCAAATAACATGCACAAGTGTAGGAGATGAGTGGGCTGGGCTCTGGCTTTGCACATTTGGAAGAAATTTGTTAACAAAATGTCTCATCATAAAGACATCAAGTAAGACAACCAATAGGATGAGTCCAGTGACAAATTGAAGATCATTAGCTTCATAAAAACCAAATTCTTTATCACAAAGAAAACTTATTTCAAATGAAACTCGTTATAAAATCAGGGCATCTAGCCATTTGGGTATACTTAAATTACGTGAGCCATGTTTATTCTGGAGTGAGGTACTTTGCACACCCACACAAAATCCTGTTTTTTTCCAATGATGTTTTATACACTCACTTTAACCACCACCCTATATTTACAGAGAGATGACCAGAATTATTTGTCAGACATAGTTTAGAAAAGAAAGCTGACAAAATAAAAAACTCACGTGGATTATTGATTCCTTCCTTCAGTGTCCATAAAGAATCTATAGAAAAAAGAAAAGAAATATACTTTACATATGCAAACCCAAATGCCAGGCTTTATGTTAATAATTAATCCTTGGCTTAAAGAGACCATAAAAAGAATTATGAAATTTGAGGACTGAAACAACAGTAAAGACTCACATGCCACCATTTGAAAGACATGGCTGAAATAGTCCTTTGATGGAAATGTAAAATAAAATGACCAGGACACAGAGAGTTTGAAAATGAATAAGCTAAATATTCAATCCAAAAAGTTTGAAATGCAACAGAGAAAATCCAAAGAAACCAATTGAAAGCAACAAGAAAGGAGGAATTAATAACAATAAAAAGTTAATAAAATAAAGAACAAAAAAACATAAAAACTTCAACAAAACTAAAAATATCTAGTTTTTTCCCCCAAGATGATGGATTAGAAGCATTTAGCATGCCTCAGCCACTTGGAAATAGCAAGATAGTGCATAAAAGATCAACTCTGTGAGCTTTCATTTAATAGGGAAAATGGAAGTCCCTTGGAATCATGAAGGACACTCCAGATTCCAAGGAGAACATGGGCAAACAGGCCCTGTGACAACGTCTGGCTGACAAAAGTGAATGAAACTCCAGTACATGAGAGAGGCACAGAGACTCCCTCTGTGACTCATCTTTCCACTGGGGATCAAATTAACCTAGGCCAGAGGACAGCACTGTTTCTCCCAAGCTCTAGAGCTAACTTGGCGAGAGGCTGGAAGACATTGAGAGGGAAAGACACTGGTTAAAGGTGCAGAGATTTTCCCAGACATGGAGTGAGGCAGGACACCATTTTTATTCAGGGCACATACAGAGTGAGTCATTGTTTGGTGACCCGGCAGTGTGACCATGCAGGCATTTTAGTCTCAGGCCAGAGATTGGAGCGCTTGCTCTGAAGCAGGGTAGGGGCTTCCACAGCCAGAACTGTGTAAAGTACCTCAGCAGTAGGTGCTGAATTTGTTGTTCTCCCTGTCTGGTGTGGGTCAGGAGGACAGCTGCTATAGCTATGGTATCTCTTGGGTGATGACACTTGTAGCTAAGGCCAGCTTGGCAACCTGGAATGGGTCGACATGTGTCATTGTTGCATGCCCCAGCCTGCTCCTCTGAGCTCACTGTGCAGCAGGGCCCCCTCTACTTCATCCCCAAGCAGAACTCCAGATAGAGCACTCACTTGCCTGGGCCAGCAGCCTGAGCAACCCCACCCTTCCTGTGCAGAGATCCCAGTGCACTGGATTTTCCTTTGGCACTGGTGTTTATGCCTACCATCAGGGGACCTGTGGGTAGGCCTGCCTGATCTATTCCTGCCCATGTTGCTCCCCACCCTCATGGGGCTAAGCAGGGAATTCAGGCCACTGTGCATGCCACAGATCACACTATTGCCTGAGGCAACAGAGAGCTTCTCCAAATAAACAAGAATCAAGTATATACTCAGCATTGGCTGCAGTTGGCTTTTACCCGTAAGTGCCATCTATCTATTGGATTACAGGTCAAACTACTCAGCCCAACAAAAAACCTACTGACAGAATTGCATGGGGCTATAGAAGCAAAGCCCAAAAACCCTACCCAGCCTTCTCTAAAGTCACATCTCCTAGGGAGTGGGGGAAAGAAAAGAAAAAAACCTGCAATAATATTATAGGGGAAAAAAGAAAAAAAATCCTACCTGCATAAAAATAATTACAAAATCAGAAGTACAAGTGTCTTTGGAAGCGAAGGAACCAGAACAAGAATTTGGGGACTATGAAAAATCTGAATGTAGTGACACCACCAAAGGATCACATTAGTCTCTAGAAATAGTTCCTAATGAAAATGGAAACTCAGAAATGACATAGAAAGAATTTAAAGCATAGATGGCAAGGAAACTCAACAAGATCTAAGACAGAGTTGAAAATTAACACAAAGAAGCTTCTAAAGAAATCCAGGAAATGAAGGAATAGATAAACATCTTAAAAAGAAATAAATTAGAGCTTATGGAATTGAAAACCGCACTTAAGGAATTTCAAAATACAATGGAAAGCTGTATCATAGACTAAATTGAGCAGAAGAAAGAATTTCGGAGCTTGAAAACTTGTCTTTCAAACTAACACAGTCGGACAAAAATAAAGAAAAAAGAATTTAAGAAATAAGGCCTTTGAGAAATATGGGATTATGTAAAGTGACCAAACTATGAATTATTTGGATTCCCAAGAGAGAAGGAATGGCAAACTTTTAAGGGAATAATTCAAATCAATTTCCCTAATATTTTTAGGGAGGTAGGCATGTAGATACAAGAAATCCAGAAAATACTTGTGAGATACCATGCAAAATTAACATCACCAAAGCATACTGTCACTAGATTGTCTAAAGTCAATGCTTAAAAAAAAATCAGGAGAGATTGGGGGCCTATTTTCTGCATTCTTAAAGAAAAGAAATTCCAACCAAGAATTTCATATCCTGCCACACTAAGCTTCGTAAGTAAAGGATAAATAAAATATTTTCCAGATGAGCAGCATTAAGGTAATTTGTTACCACTAGACTAGCCTTATAAGAGATTCTTAAGGGTGTTCTAAATATGGAATCAAAAGAACAATACCTGCTACCACAAAAATGATTTAAGTACATAGCACACAGTAGACTCTATAAAGCAACCACACATTAGAAACTACAAAGCAACCAGCTAACAATTTCACAAAAGGATGAAAACCTTACATATTAATACTAACTTTGAATGTAAACAGTCTAATTGCCTCATTTAAAAGACACGGAGTAGCAAGTTGGATTAAGACACAGGACCCATCTGTCTGCTGTCTTCAAGAGACTTATCTCACACGTAATGACACCCAAAGGCCCAAAGTAAAGGGTTGGAGAAAGATCTATCATGGAAATGGAAAACAAAATAGAGTAGAGGTCACTATTCTTATATAAGATAAAACAGACACTAAATCAACAACAGTAAAAAAGGACAAAGAGAAGCATTACGTAATAACTAAGGGTTCAGTTCAACCAAAAGGCTTAACTATCCTAAATATATACACACCCAACATTGGAGTATGCAGATTCATGAAACAAGTACTTTTAGACCTTCAAAAAGACTTAGCCACTCAATAGTATTGGGGGACTTCAACACCCCGCTGATGGCATTAGATAGATCGCTGAGGTAGAAAACTAACAAAGGAATTCTAGACTTAAATTCAAGCCTTGACCAATTGGACCTAATAGACAGCTTCAGGATACTCCACCCATCAACCACAGAATATACATTCTTCTCATCTATACACAGAACATACTCCAACATTGACCACATGCTTGGCCATAAAGCAAGTTTCAGTAAATTCAAAACAATCAATATCTTACCAACCATACTCTCAGACTACAGTGGAATAAAGATAGATATCAACCAAGAAGTTCTCTTAAAACCACACAGAATAATAAAAAAATGAAAATGAGAAAAAACAAAACAAAACAAAACAAAACACATGGAAATTACCAACTTGCTACTGAATGAATTTTGGGTAAACAATAAAATTAAGGCAGAATCAAAAAATTCCTTGAAATAAATGAAAACAGAGACACAAAGTGCCAAAATCTCTGGGATGCAGCAAAAGCAGTGTTAAGAGTAAGTTTATGGCACTGAACACCTACCTAAAAAAGTTAGAAAGATCTCAAATTAATGATCTGATATCACATGTAGAGGAACAAAAACAAACAAACAAACAAAAAACCACGAACAAAGTAACCTGAAGCTAGCAGAAAAAAGAAATGACTAAAATCAGAACAGAACTGGACAAAATTGAGACCTGAATATTTATACCAGAAACCAACAAAACCAAAGGATTGATAAGATCGATAGACTGCTAGCTAGATTAACAAAGAAAGAGGATCCAAATAAGCCCAATTAGAAATGCAAAGGTGATACTGCAACCAATCCCACAGAAATACAAAAATTCTCGGAGTCTCTTATGAACACTTCTCTGCACATAAACTAGAAAGTATAGAAGACATGGATAAATTCCTGGAAACACACAATGTCCCAAGATTGAATCAGGAAGAAATTGAAGGACTGAACAGATCAACATTGAGTTCTGAAATTGAATCAGTAATAGAAAACCTACCAACCATAAAAAGCCCCAGACCAGAGGGATTTACAGCCAAATTCTACCAACATATAAGGAAGATCTAGTACCAATTCTTCTGAAACTTTACCAAATACTGAGAAGGGACACCTCTCTAATTTACTGTATGAAGCCAGCATCACCCTGATACCAAAATCTGTCAAATATACAATGAAAAAAGGAAAATACAGGCCAATATCCCTGATGAATATTGATGCAAAAATCCTCAACAAAATATGAGCAAATTGAATCTAGAAGCATATCAAAAAGTTAATTCACCATGAACAAGTAGGCTTCATTCCTGGAATGCAAGCTTGGTTCAACATACGCAAATCAATAAAATTGTTTTGCCACCTAAACAGAATTAAAGATAAAAAATCACATGATTATCTCAGTAGACAAGACAAAACTTTTGATAAAATCCAACGTCCCTTTATGATAAAACCCTCAGCAAACTAGGCATTGAAGGAACATACCTCAAAATAATAAGAGTCATCTATGACAAACCCACAGCCAATATTATACTGAACAGGCAAAAACTGTTCAGTATAATATTGAACTTGTTCCCTTCCCCTTGAGAATTGGAACAAGGATGCCCACTTTTACTCAATGTCATACTAGAAGTCCTAGCCATAGCAATCAGGCAAGAGAAAGAAATAAAATGCATCTAAATAGAAAAAGAAGAAGTCAAACTACCTCTCTTCACAGACAATATGATTCTACATCTAGAAAACCCTGAAGACTCCACTGGGAGGCTCCTGGAATTGATAAATGACTTCAATCCGGGATACAAAATCAATGTCCACAAATAAGTAGCATTGCCATGCACAAATAACATTCAATCTGAGAGCCAAATATGGGATGCAATACGATTTATAATAGACACACACACATACACACACCACACAATACCAGGTAATATATCTAATCAAGGAGGTGAAAGATCTCTACAAGGATAACTATAAAACACTGCTGAAAGAAATAATAGGTGACACAAACAAATGGAAAAACTTTCCAATATCATGGATTGGAGGAATAAATAACAGTAAAATGGCCATACTGCCCGAAGCAATTTACAGATTCAGTATGGTTCCTGTCAAACTACTAACATAATATTTTACAAAATTAGAAAAAAAACTATTCTAAAATTAATATGAAACCCAAAAAAACAAAAACAGCCCAAAGAACCAAAGCAATCCTAAGCAAAAAGAACAAAGCTGGAGACATCACACCCTCTGACTTCAAACTATACTGTAAGGCTACAGTAACCAAAACAGCTTGATACGGGTGCAAAATCAGACACATAGACCAATGGAACATATTGGCAAACCCGGAAATCAACCCACCTATAGCCATCTGATCTTTGACAAAGTTGACAAAAATAAGCAGTGGTGAAAGAACTCCCTATTTAATAAATAGTGCTGGAATAACTGTCTTGCCATATGCAGAAGAATGAAACTGGACTCCTACATTTTACTATATAAATACAAAAATTCACTCAAAATGGATTAAAGATTCAAATGCAAGATCTCAAACTATAAGGGTCCTAGTGGCGAACCTAGGAAACACCATTTTGGACATCAGCTTTGGGAAAGAATTTATGACTAAGTCCTCAAAAGCAATTGGAGCAAAACAAAAAATTGACAAGTGACCTAATTAGACTAAATAGCTTCTGCAAAGCAAAATAAACTATCAATAGAATAAACAGATAATCTACAGAATGAGAGAAAATATTTGCAAACTATGTATACAACAAAGGTCTAATATCCAGAATCTATAAGAAACTTAAACAAATCAACAAGAAAAAACAACCCTATTAAAGGTGGGCAAAGGACATGAACAGACACTCCTCAAAGAAGATATATGTGTGCAACAAGCATGAAAAAATGCTCAACCTCATTAATCATCAGATAAATGCAAATCAAAACCACAATGAGTTATCATAATTACCGGAGTGGCCATTATTAAAAAGTCGAAAAATGACAGATGCTGGGAAGATTGCAGAGAAAGGGGAGAACTTATACACTGCTGGTGGAAATGTAAATTAATCCAGCCATTGTGAAAAGCAGTTTGGTGATTTCTTGGAGAACTTAAATCTGAATTACCATTCAACTCAGCAATTCCATTATTGGGTATACATCCAAAGGAATATAAATCATTCTATGATAAAGACATGCGTACATATGTTCATTGCAGCACTATTCACAATAACAAAGACATAAAATCAATCTAGATGTCCATCAATGGTGGATGGGATAAAGAAAACGTGGTACATATGTACTATGGAATACTACACAGCCATAAAAAAGAATAAAATCATGTTCTTTGCAGCATCATGGATGGAGCTGGAGGCCATTATTCTAAGAGAACTAATGCAGGAACAGAAAACCAAATACCACATGTTCTCACTTGTAAGTGAGAGCTAAACACTGAGTACTCATGGACATAAAGATGAGAATGACAGACACTAGGAACTACTGGTGGGGGAAGGAGGAAGGCACAAGGGTTGAAAAATTAACTATTGGGTACTCTGCTTGCTATGTGGATGATGTGATCAATTAAACCCCAAAGCTTAGCGTCCCACAATATGCCCATGTGACAAACCTGTGCTTGTACCCTATTAATCTTAAATACAAGTCAAAATTGTTTTAAAAAAGTCTGCAGCAAGCCTGAGCAAGGAAAAAGAAAAATAATAGAAAAATAAACACACAATGTAAAAGAAAAATAACTACAGATATAACATATTTTAAATAAAAACATTATTATGGGCAACTATATAAGAATATAGTTGATAACACGTAAGAAGACATAACGTATTTGGAAAAATATAACCTGCTCAAAGTAGAAAATTTGAACAGGCCAATAAACAGTAGTGCTGACAAAACGATTGCAAAAGACCTTTCTGCCACTAAAACTTTAAACCCCTTAGTCTGTTTCACAGAAAATTTTTGGAGAAAAATTAATCTTACAATTTTTTTTTTAGAAAAGTAGAGGAGCTACTGGCTTATTTAATGAGATTAGTGCAATCTTGATTCTAATATCAGATAAAGGCAATAAAATAAAATTATAAGCCAATTTCACCTGTGAATGTACATTTCAATATTCTAAATAAAATATTAGCTAATCAAAAATTTGGTCATTAAGTAATAATTCATTATTCAAATCAAGTTTATCCCAGGAAGTATTAAAGTCTCAACACAGAGAAAATATAGCAACAGCATTCACTATATTAATAGGAAAAAAATATGATTATTTCAATTGATGCAGCAAAAGCATTCGATAAATTTAAACATTTAGTTGTTAAATGAATTAAATAGTATACATGGAAATATGTTAAAATCTTGAGAGGCTATGCTAATATAATATGTTCTAAGAATCTAGGACAAGTTTAGAATTTATTAATGGCTTAGTTCCTTAATTTAATTTACTATAATTTTATTGAAGTTGATCTTTCATCCCCGGAAGTCCAGTATGAAAAGCAGCATTTTTAAATACAAAATGACTGGGCAGAAAATGGTCATAGGAGAGGATGGGTTTTAGCTGCAGTCCTGCAAATAGCCTGCAGCAGAACCAGGGAAATCAATACAAAGATGACTTTAAGCCAAGCTACAGACCTTTAGTTGCCTGGACAAATTTACTCTTTCATTTCCTAAACAATAAATCCCTATAATCTTTAATGTTTGCTTTAAAAAAATAGTAAAAGTTTTGGAAACAGATCCTGCTATTTTAGTAGGAAAAAGATCCTACTTCCCAGACACACAGTAACACTTTGGTATACACCTTGGCCTATAGCCCAAGTTACACCCTCCAGCATTTAAACAGTTTTCAAATTAGCCAGACAGGTATGAGGAGACAGGTGAATTAGTAAGGAGTGGTTTGATTCTGTGATCTGGAGAGAGAGCAATGGTTAGGGATATTAAAGACAAAGCAGTGGTCCACCAGTCTGTAATCCCCAATTAGACTACACCTCTTATCATCACAACATTTACTGTATGACTGGAAAAACAGAAAAGATATTTTACATAGGAGACAGAGGAATATCTGACAAGAAACACTCTCATGGTAGACTATATGGGACAATTTACATGGCCCATAAGTATACAGAGAAAGATATATCTTTTGTTATTGTAGGGTATTATATAATCATTACCATGATCCTCTTTCTCATATTTATCTTGCTTTTAGTTTACAACAGTTGTTAGAATCTTCGCTCCATCGTTTATCACAGAAACCTCAGATGAAAATAGAAACAAGGTTGCATATATTTTGCCTATCTAGAAGTTCAGTATCAGAGTGTGTGAGTTATTTATCCTTAGTCTCATAGGTATTAAGTGGCAGAACTGGTACTCACAGTGCTTGTGCTGGGATACTTCAGTGGGCATCTATGGAATTAGTTGTGTCTTCTAATTAGTTGTGTCTGGCACAGTGTCCCTCTCCTCATTCCACAGGATGCTCTGAACTCTGAAGGTGCCATGCTAGTAGCTAATGGGTTCCATCCCTGGAACTTGGGGGCTTGGGGCAAAGAGAGAAACGGCACACTTTCTCCAGAGGGATGAAGCTGTGATGGGAAAACCGTTATAACTCCTGGCATCTAAAATCAAGCAATCAATGGATTGAAGAAGTAAAGAAGCAATCCCAAGAGAAATGGCTGCGAATGAAACGTTTAACAGGAAGCAGAGGCAAGGAATAGAGTAAGCAATTCTATGGCATTTCAGCTCGTGCTTCCTATCACATCTAAGTTTTGGCTGCATTTTTGTTATTCCTACAGGTTAATTGCCCAGTTCTTTCTTCGATTATACTTAACTTAAATTCTTCCAGTAAACTCCCTTTGTGTTTAAGCATTAGATGGAGGAAATTTTTAAAAATGACTTAATATGGCTTTGCATTTTCTGGTTCCACTAGGCGTTTAAAGATGGAATGTTCTCTAATGAGGTATTCAGACACCACCTCCTATATTTAGAAACTTCTCAACTGTAGTTTTCTTGACGTAAATTATATATTCTCCCCTAGTTCTTTACTTACTCCCTCCTCAGTTACTGGTGTATGAAACTTATATGGGTCCCCTATGGGTCTTCTATGTAAGTCCCATTGCCTATCCAATGGGTTCTGTTGGATAGAACATAATATGAACCTTCCTAGTCTCTCTGTTTCATGCATGACCCATATCTGATTCACTGGAATCCTTCACATACCCTTTGACCTAATAAGCTTTGGGATGGAGGCAGACCTCACAATCCTTGGGCTCATTGATCAACAGCTAACCATCCTGCCTGTAGCTCATTGTATTTGTCAGGTAGTAGTCATATTCCAGTCCATTGTGTTTTTTTATACTGTGTGTTCACATATTAAGTTCACCAAGTAGTCTCACCGAGGCTCCTCTAACTAGTTTTCGGGTAAGAATGGGCACAGCAAATCTCCCCATTAGTGGCAACACATTAGTGGAGCTCTTTCCTGAGGAATCATCTTTAAAAATTCCCTTCCTATTGAAAGAATCAAGCATTTTGCTTATTTTTCCTATTTAAACTATAGCTCAGGGAAGCCAAATAGTTAATGAGGGTAAGTTTTACTCCATAAAAGTATAACAGATAATGAATAAAGGAGAAATAGAACACAATGTCAATTTTGAGTCCTTAATGATATAGTTGATCTAGGAAATGATCATTCATAGTTGTTACCACCATAAAAAGAGAAACCATTAGATATTATATACTTCTTGGTAGAAGTATATACCACCACCTCTGAAGTGTTCTTGTCAAAATTTTATTTTGAATTAGATCAAGCTTCTAGATTTAACTACTAGGTTACAGGAAATACAGGGGATGGAAGAACATGTTAAAAGACACCATGAGGAAGTAGTTATTAAAGTTTAGAGTGTAGAAAACCTGCCAGGACAAATGATCTGATTTTTTAAAAAACCAAAAAATTGCAAAGGGAGAAAAGCAAGCATGAAAAAATCTTGAGAGACTTAGGAAACACAATCAAATGCAATATGTGATTCTTGTTTGGATTCCGATTCAAATTAAAGACTTTAAATAAAATGTGTAAGATGAGAACATTGAAAGACTGACTTCTAATTTGAGAATTATTTTTAATATTTACATGTGATAATAAATGAAATCATGGCTATGTTTGAAAAATGCCCTTTATATTTAAAGGTATATAATGACATATTTATGGACAAATTGATACTGATATTTGGGCTGTGTTTCATAATGATGCTGAGGAACTTGAATCCAAGCAGTTTCCTTCAGAGCCTAATGATGAAATTATTCTGTTGCAGTAAAGAAGAAAATGTATAGAAATAGGGATTTGTCAGAAAAGAGTGTACTGAGCAGTTTTATTGATTTGTGAGAGCCATGTAGGTGGGTAGTCAGTGATAAGTTAGAAAGTAGTTTAGGGCCAAACCTTGGAGGGCCTTAAAAAATAGGGTGGCTAATATGAACAAAATCATTATTTCAGTATGTAAGGCACTATAATTTTCTGTACCAAAACTTTGTGATATAATTCAATGATAATTTAAGTGCTAATCACCATGGTTTGTCAAAATAATAGAAGCTTCCTTTGATGGAAGATGAATTTTGAAAACGATTAGACCTATGGAAAATGAATAATGAATTTTAATAACAGTTTCTTAATAGTGACAGGGATGCTTTTTCGTAATTTTATTTTGGTCACCTGGATTGTACACTTTCAGTGTTAAAGCCCTGGAGAGCCACAGTTAAAAGATAATGCATTTGCTCTGTACCCTATGTAGAGAAGAGCCCATGTTTTTCCTAGTGTTAGAGCTACTTGGCCTGCAACATAGATGTTATTGTATAAATTGGAATATGATTTGATTTGATCCTGAAAGATTTATTTTAATATCAAGATCAAGAGTCAAATGTTATTTTACCCAGCTTCTCAGGTGAGCCATGTTTAAGCCTCTTACAATTCGTGCATAACCGAAAGGAGATGCAGATTTGTTCTAGACTTGAAAAAGAAGTTAGAAACATGGGTTCTAGAGCAAGCTCATGAGCCTAGTAACTGAGTGACTGCTGAACATGTGAAAGAGTCAGCAGGACTGCCGAGTACTATCACTGGGCTTTATTCAGAAGTAGATGCAGTTTATAAATTTTTTGGCCTAGATTTGTATACATATCCACATCTTCTCTGTGACATTTTGAATTTTTGACGATATATTTCTTTTAGAAATTCTCCTCTCCTTTGCCTACATGGCGCAGTTCATTTTCATCTTCTGGGTTGTCAGGAACATCTTCTTAAGTGTCAGTATTTCAAAGAGCTCCATCTTTGATTCTCTTTCTCATGTGATGTATTCTTTTTAGGTTGGCAATGTAACATCACAATTAAGAGTATAGAATTTCAAGTTAGAGAAACCTCGAATATTAGCTCTGTCACTTTCTGCTTTGTAATCTTGGAAAACTTAATATTTCCGGTGATCTTAGAAAATTTAATATGTCTAGTCTCATTTTCTTGTCTGTAAAAATAAGCCACCTTCTTTCACCTCCCAGAATTGCTGGGATGTTGAAATGAGGTATTATATAAAGCCCTTATTATAGTGCTTGGCACATAAAAGATGCTGAATAAACAGTACTAAAGATTATTCATTTTTTTCAACTTCAAACTATGTGCTTACGACTCTATATCTTTAGCTAAATCTTTTCAATTGGGCTCCAAATCTCAATATGCAATAGTCTATTTTAGTGGTTGCCAAATGCCAACTGTGGCTTGCTGTAAGTCAGTGATTGGTATTATACTGGTACAAGAGGAATTGAAAAAAATAAGGACACTTGGTTGATTTTTAAAATAAAGGCAAGTTTATTTAATTTAATAAATTGCCTTTTATATTAAGACTTTTTAATTTTTCATATTGAAATATCCTTTTATAAAAATGAAATATTATTAGTGGATGACAGGGTTTTGTTTTGTTTTTATGTATCTTGACTTAGCAAAATAAAAGTTGGCAGTCTTTAATTGATTTCTAAAATTTATATGAATTATGCTGGTATGTGAACCCTGAAAGCTTAGGAACCTCTCATCCATTGGAAAACTTTACTTGAATAAACCACGAGCACCTCAAATTCAACACTGTAAAAAGTGTATTTCTTATTTCCTCCTCCCCCTACACATAAAACCCAACTTCCTTTTTATTGCCTGTCCTAAAGGATGTCATAATCATTCATTCCAGTCAGTTTTCAGAAAATCTGAGTCATCCTCAAAACCCTCTTGGATGGTAGTACCCTTACGTTCAATCGATTGCTAAATCCTTCAGTTCTATCTCTTGATATTTCTTGATTCATGCCCATTGCCACTATCATTATAATTTTTTTTAAAATTGGGATTGTTTTCTTTCTATCTCCAGACTCCTGCTATTCCAATTTGTCTTACCCTAAGCTGCCAGAAACATCTTTTACTTTCCTGCCCGAAATCCTTCAGGGTTCCCCATCACCTTTGGGGCTAAACATTTTAGTGCAGCCCAAATGTCCCTCCCTTCCCATCTACTGCTTCTCCTTCACATGGATCCCTCATGCCTGCTGTAATTAACTACTTGCATCTATATTGTCTTGGGATCTTTACACATTCGGTTTCACCTGCTGGTAAATATCCTTCTCTCCTCATTTAGAAAATTCCAATTAGTTATTCAAGATTCAGTTCACATATTCTTCCATCCCAAGTCTTCCCATACACCCCAATCTGAGTCTTGCATCTCTCTTCTTTGTCCTGAACCTCTGTCATAGTAACCAAACACAAGGTGGTGCAATTTTTTAGGTACATAACTAGGTTTCCTTCTCATCTGTGGAAACTGCTGTTGGGAATCACACCTTGCACCTCTGTGTTTCAGTGCTTAATACAATCCTTGATACACTTAGGTGTCCAATAACTCTTAGCTGCATAAATGACTATAAACCTTATATTATAGAGTTAAAGCTTCTATTAGACTACATTTCTGCTCCCAAGGGCCCTGCAGACCAAAATGTTAACCCAAAATGGTAGAAACCCATAGTCATTGTATTTATTTTATAGCCTCCCTATTAGGGAATTGAAGCATATAAAACAGTATTGGTGTATTGGCACATCTTTATATTATTTAATTTCATTATTGAATAAAAGTGTTTGGCTGAGGGTGTGAATAGGGGTTGAGCAGAGGGAATAGGATGCCTACTATTTACCATGGCTACACAACCCTAGACCAGGATTTGTTCGTGAATATGCCCCTTTTCTTTTAGGTGCTAAACCATGTCTCCTATGCTGTGTGTAGAAATAACCACACACACACACACATACACACACTTATTTAAAAAGATTACCAAGTGAGAGAAGTTGATCCAATAGCCTCTCTTCTTGAGTAACAGTCCTAAAATCTTAATAATAATCCAGTGTTTTCCTGAAGGATGGTCCTTGCTTTGAATTCTACCTCAAGACTCAGAGGGGACCCAAAACAATATCTGCTGCTTATCCACAACTGTGCCTTTCACACTCCATCATGCTGTCCTGTCCAAATGGTGTTTCAGAGAAAGAAACTCCCTTACCCCCTCACAGAGGGTAGTTAAATTTATTGAAAGGCTTTACTATCTAAGCCTCATCAAAGACTTATATTTTCTTATATGTAATTGGTGACATCATATATGTTCTTGATGGCATGAAAATACTTTGGCGCGATATTAGTGAGAATGTGTAGATTTGCAGTTAATAAACACCCAACTAAGCTTTTGACATTACGAAGAGTCTGGAGGAAGCAGTAAGTCTAGTTCATCAGCTTAGTAATGTCATCAAGGGCCCTATTTCTTTGCGCCTTCCTGTGCCTCAGCATATTTAATTTTTGTCCTCCTTTATTGCATCATGGTGGCAAGATGGTTGTTGATGTTCTAAGCATCACTATGACTCAACATCATCCCAAATAGAAGGGAAGCAAAAGGGAACATTAAATCATGATTGATAAGACTTATCATAATTCAGTCCTTGGGATTGGGCATATTATCAACGCAAACATAATTGAACTTCTGCTAGTCAGAAAGAAGGGAGAGAATAGCTGTTATATTCGTCAGAAAGCAGGGAGAGAATAGCTTTCTGTTAGCCAGAAAGAAGGGAGTGAATAGCTGTTATGTAGGCAATTAACATTGTCTACTACATGTAATTCTTCTCTTTGAACTATGTGAAATATAACAGAGTTACATAAAGGCTCCACCTTGAAGTTTACTTCTGCTATATCTGTACCCAAGCAACCTCACTTCTCCCTTTTCCCCCTTGACTCTCCATATTGTAACCTTTCCTTCTCATGACAACTCTCCGTCCCCACCCAGTGGATCTGAGCAAGTCCTACTATATATTTATTACTACATATTAGGTTGAATGACATGAACTTACCAATGTTAACATATTCTTCTCACAAAAATTTCATAATATACCCAATTAGTGTGGGATTAATAGAAAATGAATAACCATGGATAGCAAGTGAATAAAATCTGCTTAAAACTCCAGAGAATGTCTTCAACAATGGAAAAAATCTATCCAATTTACAAATTGAACAAGTGGAAGACATTTGACATCTTCATTTGGAAAAAGGAAAAAGTCATCTGCTAATAACATTTAATCATATTCCTAGAGAGTGTCAATAGTGGGCAAGGAGATATCCATTTTTATTTCTATAATTTCAGTAGGTTTATTCAGTCCTGTCCCACAGAGAGAGAAAATATATTGCCTTATGACTTTTTTTTAATAGCGTGAACTGCTGTTTACCTTATGATTTCTATCTCTCCCAGCTGGGAATACCACAATGGCTATATACTTTTTAAAAAACATGAAGCTCAATGGAGAATAATTAATTTTTCTGCAGCAGAACACTTAAAATTAAAAAAACATGAGTGGAAAAATCCAGTGCAATGGTGAAAGATAAGTGTCTGAAACACCCAAACATGGAGAAGATCCAGCACTTTGCAGAGAGCTATAGCCAGACTTTGTAACAGGAGAGGAAGTCATCTGGAAAATGGCATTTCTCACACACTGGCTGTAAGTCAATCTCCTGGGTAGGAGTATCAGGTTAAACAACCCTTGCCGGTCTTTCATTTCTATGAATGTAATAAGACTCTGGCAATAGAATCATTCTTTTGTTCAGTGGTTTCCCACCTGCTGCTCACAAACTGCTAAAGTCATCCTCTTCCTCAATGTCTTGCCCACCAAGTTGCACATACTTAGTCTGATATGTCCCTTGGGTGGACAAAATAGATCAATAGTATCAGAAGTCAGACTGCGATTCAGCCAAATAAAAAAATAAAGCAGAGTGGAAATTATTAAAATGGAGGCCATTTAATAGCTGGACAAAGAGAGCATGAACACTGTTAAGGAGGTTAACGAGTGGGAGGAAAGAAAGAGGACTAGAAATAAATGCACAAATGGCAAAACAGAAGTGAAGATTTTCAGAAAATAAAGGCTTAAAAAGCCAACTTTGTTACACACAAAACAATGGCAAAGTAAGATAAAAGCATTACGATAGTTGGGAAAATATAGATTCCAGTTCTGGCTTCACCAACTATTGATGGATTTTTGAACAAGCCACTTAATCTTTACTTTTTAAAACAGCTTTGTTGAAATATAATTCACATTCTGTAACATTCACCAGCTTAAAGTGTACAATTCAGTGCTTTCTGTTATGTTCACAGAATTGAACAAAAATTAACACAATCTAATTTAGTGTGTTTCATCACCCTGAAAAGAAACCGCATACTCATTAGCAGTCATTCATTCCCTAATTCTTTACTCTTCCAACCCCTGGCAGCCACTAAGCTACTTTCTGTTTCTAAAGACTTGTCCATTCTGAATATTTTATGTAAATGGAGCCATGTATTATGTGGACTTTTATGGCTGCTGCTTTCACTTAATATAATTTTTTAAGGTTCATCCATGTTGTAGCATATATTAGTACTTTATTCCTTTTTATTGCCAAATACTATTTCATTATATGGATATATGATATTTTATGTATCCATTTATCAAGCAGTAGGTATCTGGGTTTTTCCCTCTTTTTAGATATTGTGGATAATGCTGCTGTGAGAATTCATGTAAAGGCTTTTTTAAGCCAATTGAATCTTGCTATAACTTCATTTATAAAACAAAACTAGAGTTTATGCTCTATGTTTGTATGTTTGAAGAAGTCATTTCAGATGTCTTAGTGATTTATGACATAGGTATAGAAGGATACAATATAGATATGTTTTCAGCTGATATTTCTAATAACACAATTAGCAATAGCATATTTTAATTCTAGCTTTCAGTTGGTAAATAGATAAGAGAGCTCTTTAAATATTGGCTGATTAATAGACCCTTTGATTTTCTTTTGTATTTATTTATCCATCCATTCATCCAATAGTTACCAATGCTTATGAGTGCCAATTCTGTGCTTTTCCCACAAGACACACAATGGTATATAAGAAAGAACTTACACGTAAGGAATTCATATTCTGGTAGAGGAGAAAGGACATGTGTACAAATCAGTGAAATACATGGTAGAAAGTGAGAATGACCTTTAATGAGACTCAGATACGGCCTCAGTGAGTTCAGAGATTCTTTGCTCACAACAATATTTCAACAAATTATTTTCCTAGTTTATCTCAACAAATTCTTGTTGGTATTTCAATAAGAATTTGTTGAGATGAATTAAGAAAAGAGAGATTTATTTAGGTATGGAAAATTTAAAGGATCCAAGTAGGAAGTAATTGCTGTTTAAATATGCTGTTGTTAAAGATCTTACAGTGGTGCATAATAATTGCCAAAGAGATCTTACAGTGGTGCATAATAATTGCCAAAGAGATCTGAAAGTGGTGGTAGCAGCTAGTTACAGAAGCTCAAATCCTGTGCCTTATGGAGCTATATGATTATACTTTGACACACACAAAAAAATCACCCTACATTGCTGTCCAGCTTATTTGAATGTACTTTGCACATTGTATTAGGGTTCTCTAGAGAGACAGAACTAAGGGAATATATAAAGGGGAGTTTATTAATATTAAGTCGCATGATCACAAGGTCCCACAATAGGCCATCTGCAGGCTGAGGAGAAGGGAAAACCAGTCTGAGTTACAAAACTGAAGAACGTGGAGTCCAATGTTCAAGGGCAGGAAGCATCCAGCACGGGAGAGAGATATAGGCTGGGAGGCTAGGCCAGTCTTTCTTTTTACATTTTTCTGCCTGTTTATATTCTAGCCTCGTTGGCAGCTGATTAGATTGTGCCCACCCAGCTTAAGGGTGGGTCTGCCTTTCTCAGCCCACTGACTCAAATGTTAATCTCCATTGGCAATACCCTCACAGATACACCCAGGATCAATAATTTGCATCCTTCAATCCAATCAAGTTGACACTCAGTATTAATCATCACACACACCAACATCTCCTTGGAAATAATTGTGACCTTTCCTTTGCCATCATTCTACCAAATATTCTAGAGGTCAACTAAAAATCCTTATAAGAAAGTAACATCTGAAATTATAAAGCAAAAACAGAAATGAATTTTGTTAACTCATGTATCATAATCCAGTTGCTGTTTTACAAATACTCCCGAGAACTTACTGTCAGGGAATACTGCTGTATATCATATTTCCTTTTCTCAGAACTAACGACAACATTTGATACACTGAGAAGTTTTGCTGATTTGGTTAATTTATTAAAAATAATACAAATACATATACCAAAGATGCAATGTATTGATTGCACATTGACTTGAAATAGCTTGATCATGATATCCTGCAAAACTGATTCATTCCAATCATAACTATTATCTGTTTCTTTTCCTGAGAAACAATATTAAAATGCATTCATTTGTAATCAGAATGCTCTGAGATACCATATCTGTGAATACTGGAATTTATCAAGAGTATCCTTTCAGTATAGTAGCAATCAATCAGTCATGGATCCTTTCTACTTTTAGTAGAAAGATTAGAGACGATGTCATGAAGGAATGGAGACTAGCTGAATCAGGAGGGAGACAGCTTAGCTAAGAGGAAGTTAGAGAGCACTCCCTGTAGAGAAATGACATGAGCAAATGAGCAAATAGTGTGAGGAAGCCTTATTTGAGTTACATGATGCTCCTTATTGTGGGAGACATTGCACGTTTCTGTTTTATAAGTAAATGGAAGCATAGTTAGGAAATCAGAGGTCAATTTTTTAAAAATTTAATTTAATTTTAAGTTCCAGGATACATGTGCAGAACGTGCAGGTTTGTTACATAGGTAAACGTGTGCCACGGTGATTTGCTGCACCTGTCAACTCATCACCTGGGTATTGATCCCCATATGCATTATCTATTTATCCTGATGCTCTTCCTTCTCCCACACTCCCAACAGCCCTGGTGTGTGTTGTTCCTGTCCCTGTGTCCATGTGTTCTCATTGTTCAGCTTCCACTTATGAGTGAGAACATGTGGTATTTGGTTGTCTGTTCCCGTGTTAGTTTCCTGATGATGATGGCTTCCAGCTTCATCCACGTCCCTGCAAAGGACAAGATTTCATTCCTTTTTAGGGCTGCATAGTATTCCATGGTGTATATGTACCACATTTTCTCTATCCAGTCTATCACTGACGGGCATATGGGTTGATTCCATGTGTTTACTATTGTGAATAGTCCTGCAATAAACATATGTATGCATGTATCTTTATAATACAATGATTTATATTCCTTTGGGTGTACACCCAGTAATAGGATTGCTGGGTCAAATGGTACTTTTAGTTCTAGATCCTTGAGGAATTGTCACACTGTCTTTCACAATGGTTGAACTTATTTACATTCCCACCAATAGTGTAAAAGCGTTCCTATTTCTCCGCAGCCTCTCCAGCATCTGTTGTTTCTTGACTTCTTAGCAATCACCATTCTGACTGGCATAAGATAGTATCTCATTGTGGCTTTGATTTGCATTTCTGTAATGATCAGTGATGTTTAGCTTTTTTTCATATGTTTGTTGGCTGCATAAATTTCTCCTTTTGAGAAGTGTCTGTTCATGTCCTTTGCCCACGTTTTGATGGGTTTTTTTTCTTGTAGATTTGTTTAAGTTCCTTGTAAATTCTGGATATTAGAGCTTTGTCAGAAGGGTAGATTGCAAACATTTTCTCCCATTCTGTAGGTTGCCTATTCATTCTTATAATAGTTTCTTTGTTGTGCAGAAGCTCTTTAGTGTAATTAGATTGCATTCGTCAATTTTTGCTTTTGTTTTAATTGCTTTTGGTGATGTCATCATAACATCTTTGCCCATGCCTATGTCCTGAATGGTATTGCCTAGATTTTCTTCTAGGATTTTTATGGTTTTGGGTTTTGCATTTAAGTCTTTAATCCATCTGGAGTTAATTTTTGTATAAGGTTTATAGAAGGTATCCAGTTTCAGTTTTCTGCATATGGCTAGCCAGTTTTCCCAGCACCATTTATTAAATAGGGAATGCTTTCCTTATTGTTTGTTTTTGCCAGGTTTGTTGAAGATCAGATGATTGTAGATGCTTGATCTTACTTCTGAGATCTCTATTCTGTTGCATTGGTCTATGTGTCTGTTTTGGTACCAGTTTCATGCTGCTTTGGTTACTGTAGCCTTGTAGTATAGTTTGAAGCCAGGTAGCATGATGCCTCCAGCTTTGTTATTTTTGCTTAGGATTGTCTTGGCTATATGGGCTTTTTTTTGTTTCATATGAATTTTAAAGTAGGTTTTTCTAATTCTGTGAAGAATGTCAATGGTAATTTTATGGGAATAGCATTGAATCTATAAATTACTTTGGACAATGTGGCCATTTTCACGATATTGATTCTTCCTATCCACAAGGATGAAAAGTTTTTCCATTTGTTTATGTCCTCTCTTACTTCCTTGAACTGTGGTTTGTAGTTCTCCTTGAAGAGGTCCTTCACATCCCTTGTTAGGTGTATTCCTAGGTATTTTATTCTTTTTGTAGCAATTGTAAATGGAAGTTCATTCATGATTTGGCTCTCTGCTTGTCTATTGTTGGTGTATAGGAATGCTTGTGATTTTTGCACATTGATTTTGTATCCTGAGACTTTGCTGAAGTTGCTTATTAGCTTAAGGAGCTTTTGGGAGAGGTCAATTTTTAAGAAGTGACTTCCTAAATAGACAGGTTTTGTTAAGTATACAGCCACTCTCATTGGGAAGAAACATGGGTAAGTTGGGAAAAGAATACCCATTTTACTGAATAATTCTGGAGAAAAATCAAATGACCTTGAAAATGAGTTCTGCCATAAGTTTGTTGAGAATAAGTGTAACTATCCCCACACCTCTGCCAAGAAATCTTACTCTGATGTATCTGGTCAGTTTCTTCTAACACTTTTGTACAGTAACCATTCCAAACTTCTTTTTTTCTCCAAACTCCAACCTGACTAAACTCATGTCTGCCAACTATACACTCATTCTCATAAAATAACTTTAATGATAATAAAGAAAATGTAATTCATTAACTAGAAAGCCACTTAATTTCTTCCAACCCACAAATGTTCCTTTTTGTTCAATGGGACAGAGTAGAGATCTCAGAAGTAAGACCATATATCTACAATCATCTGATCTTCAACAAACCTGGCAAAAACAATGAATGGGGTATAACTACACCCATTCACCCTTCTCTCTTCCTGTGATAATTGAAAATCATCTCTCCTCTCTAAAGCTTATCTTAGTACCTATCCTCTAAGTCTCTTTTTGGGATGTATATTCTCTATCTGACCCTTGGTGTCCACTTTCCACCATTTTCTCCTGCTCTTGTCCCAGGAGACTGACCTAAATGACCTGTATAAATGCTCCCTTGCCTCTGGCATTTGGTTGGATATGGCCAATGGAAGTCACCAGCATTTGATCAGAAAATAGGAGAATGGTGAGGCTGGGATATTTATTCCTCTTTTCCAGGCTGCAGGGTTGGCATAGCTGTGTTCCTATATCAAAGGCCACAGCACTTACACTGGGAAGTTGGCTCCTACAGCTACGTACATTACATACATGTCTCAAAGGCTTTGGTAACCATTTCCTTCTTTTTTTTTCTTTTTTTTTTGACAGAGCCTTGCTCTGTTGCCCAGGCTGGAGTGCAGTGGCCCGTGATCTTGTCTCACAGCAACCTCCACCTCCTGGGTTCAAGTGATTCTCCTGCCTCTGTCCCCCAAGTAGCTGGGATTACAGGTGCGTGCCATCATGCCCAGCCAAGTTTTGTATTTTTAGTAGAGATGGGGTTTCACCATATTGGTCAGGCTGGTCTTGAACTCCTGACCTCAAGCAGTCCACCTGTTTTGGCCTCCCAATGTGCTAGAATTACAGGCATGAGCCACCGTGCCCGGCCATGATCCTTTCTTATCAGGCATAGCTGAGGAACCTATTGCTGATACCAGGAGTGCATCACTATCTTCGGTTTCTTTTCCTTATTTTATCCATAATTTTGTCAATGGATCATTCATTAACTCACTTTATTTCCCTGCTTTTTTTTTTTTTGAGTTGCTGCTGCTTGACAAGACCTGACTGATACACTTCCCTCCTACTTCCTTAACAACTATTCTCTGTCAAAAAAATTATTACAAACTTGGAAATAAGGATAAAAGGTGAACAGCATGTTCTTTCATTGTCTTATAGGGAGATTGTTTTATTGGTCTACCCAAGGATTATCCAAGGTGATGTACTTTGTTCACCTCATGCTTTATTATGGATTAGACATGCTTAGTGAAGTTACATGCTAATTTATGTATTTTTGCCCTATAAGGTTACAAATAATTTCTGTCCAAGTTTTCTCTTTCATAAAAAGATAACTCCAAAGCTTCCAGTTTTTTCAGGATATTAATAAATTTCATAAAGTAGCAATCTTATCCTCAATTCCTTTATTAAATTTCTTATAATAAATCAGCTATTCAAATCACTGAGTAGGTCTTAACATTTTCTGGGTTACCTTATTAATCAATGAATTAAATGATGTCTTTAATACATGTTCACTTTATATTTGCATTAGAGTCATGATTTTACCTCTTTGAAAATTCCACTTTAGCACCTCTTTTAATTATCTTTCCTGTCTTATTCCCACAGTTTCCATCTTTCGTTATCTATTGGTTCCTTCTTTTATGAGTTTAAGTGTCCTCAAATCTCTATCATTAGAAAAGCAACCAACCAACCAACAAACAAAAAACCCCAAAGCCTCCTGCATTCCCACCTATACTTTATGCTTCTTGGAAGAGTTGCCTTCATACACATGCATTGTTCATTTCTTCATTTCATATTTACTTCTCCTTCTACTGACATGATTTCTTCTTCCATGATTCTAATGAAACTGCTCATGTCAAGGCAGTTAAAGACCTCCTTATTCAATTTAATAAACATATTAAGTTCTAAAGCTGTTCAAGTTCATCATTCTATTTGACTATGGTGTCTCTTTTCATTATATATATATTTTTATATTTTTCATTATATATATTTATTTTTCATAGAATCTTGCATTTTTTATTTTCTTTCTTTTTCTTTTTTTGAGACGGAGTCCTGCTCTGTCACCCAGGCTGATGTACAGTAGCGTGATCTCGGCTCACTGACAACATTGCCTTCCGGGTTCAAGTGATTCTGCTGCCTCAGCCTCCTGAGTAGCTGGTATTACAGGAGCATACCACAACACCCGGCTAATTTTTTTTGTATTTTTAGTACAGATGGGATTTCACCATTTTGGCCAGGCTGGTCTCGAACTCCTGACCTCAGGTGATCCACCCACCTTAGCCTCCCAAAGTGTTGGGATTACAGGCGTGAGCCACCACACCCAGTCTCTTTTTCCTTTCTGGTTGAAATTTTAAGGCTTTTGATTGCTTTTAAGAGTGGTTGTGCCTGGCCAGGTGCGGTGGCTCATGCCTGTAATCCCAGCACTTTGGGAGGCCAAGGCGGGTGGATCACGTGAGGTCAGGAGTTCGAGACCAGCCTGATCAACATGGAGAAACCCTGTCTCTACTAAAAATACAAAATTAACTGGGCATGGTGGCACATGTCCGTAATCCCAGCTACTCAGGAGGCTGAGGCAGGAGAATTGCTTGAACCTGGGAGGATTGCACTACATGCCAGCATGCCAGCCTGGGTGACAGAGAGGGACTCTGTCAAAAAAAAAAAAAAAAAAAGAGTGGTTGTGCCTCAAGATTTTTGCCTTAGCCTTATTTTCTTTCTTTTTTTCCAGTTTAATCTTTTATTTTCTCCTGCTTGGAGTAAAGTGAGAAAGTGAGAAGGAAAAATAGCCCAGGGATTTTATTAGTTGGAATTCCACAATTTCTTTTAACTTTATATTTTGATATAACTTAGACTTTATGTAAAAGTTGCAGGAATAGAGTTCTTGTATGTATACCCCTCATTCAGTCTCTCCTAATATTAACATCTTCCATCACCATAGCACAATACTTGACACCAGGAAGTTGGCACTGATACAATACTAGTAACTATAGACCTTATTCGGGTTCGCTAGTTTTCTCACTAATGTGTCCTCTTCATCTAGAATCTAATCCAGGATTCCACACTGAATTAATTGTCATAAATTCTTAGTCTCCTCCAGTCAGTGATGGTTCCTCAGTCCTTCCTTGTCTTTCAAGATCTTGACACTTTGAAGAGTACTGATCAGTCATTTTGTAGAATGTCCCACAATCTGTACTCATCTGAAGTTTCTAGGATTAGATTGAAGTATGACTTTTTGGAAAAAACACCAGAGAAGTAGTGTATCACATCAGAATTTATATAACATCCATAGATTTTCTAACTAGTGATGTTAACTTTGCTCATTTGGTTAACGTGATGTCTACCAGAATTCTTCATGGAAAAGCAACAACATCACTAATCATTAGAGAAATGCAAATCAAAACCACAATGAGATACTGTCTCACACTAATCAGAATGGCTATTATTAAAAGGTCAAAAACAACAGTTACTGGAGAGGCTGTGGAGAAAAACACATGCTTATATACTGTTGGTGGGAATGTAAATTAATTCAGCCACTGTGGAAAGCAGTTTGGAGATTTCTCAAAGAACTTAAATCGGAACTACCATTTGACCCAGCAATAGTAATAGTTATTGGGTATATATCCAAAAGAAAACAAATCAGACTGAGCGCAGTCGTTCATGTCTGTAATTTTAGCACATTGGGAGGCTGAGGCAGGTGGATTGCTTGAGTTCAGGATTTGGAGACACCTGGGGAACATAAGGAAACCCCATCTCTACCAAAAATTCAAAATGTAGCTGGGCATGATGGCGTGCACCTGTAGTCCCAGCTACTCAGGAGGCTGAGGTGGGAGGATCGCTTGAACCCAGGAGGTTGAGGTTGCAGTGGGCTGAGATCACGCCACTGCACTCCAGCCTAGTGACAGAGCAAGACCCTATCTCATAAAAAAAAAAAGAAAAGAAATCATTCTACCAAAAGATACATGCACTCACATGTTCATTGCAGCACTATTCACAATAGCAAAGACATGGAACCAATCTATGTGCCCATCAACAGTGGATTGGATAAAGAAAATGTGGTTCATATACATCATAGAATACTATGCAACCATCCAAAAGAATGAGATCATGTATTTTGCAGCCACACGGATTAAGCTGGAGGCCATTATCCTAAGTGAACTAACATAGGAACAGAAAACCAAATACTGCATGTTCTCACTTATAAGTGGGACCTAAATATTGGGTACTCATGGACAAAAAGTTTGCAACAATAGAAACTACAGATTACTAGAGGGGAGAGGGAGAGAAGGAGCAAGGGTTGAAATACTAACTATTGGGCACTATACTCAGTACCTGGGTAATGAGATCATCTGTACCCAAAACCTCAGCATCATGCAATATATGCTGAGACACGTTCTTGCTCTGCTGCCTAGGGTAGTCTCAAACTCCTGGTTTCAAATGATTATGTGACCTCAGTCTCCAGAGTAGCTAGGACTACAGATGTGCAACACCATGCCCAGCTTCACCAGATAATTTTTATAACAAAGGGTCAAGTAGTAGCGTTTTCTCCTTCTTATTCTCCATATATTTCACACATGATTCTGTTCTTTTCCACAACTTCAATTACCATTTAGCTCTGTGGTACAGGCCTAGCTTTATCTACAAAGCACCAGATCTGCACATCCAACTGCTATCGGACATCTTGGATGTCCCAACATATCTCAGACTCCAAATAGCCACAAAAGAACTAAACATTCTTACATTTGCTGCCTCTTCTCTGCTTCCTAAATTATTGAATAGTGCCATCAGCACTAGGTTACTTAAGCCAGAAACCTGGACACGTTTCTTGGATTCTTCTACCTTACCTTCTATATTCAGTTAGACTCTAATTGGGACAATTCTACCTTTTAATTATTTCTCAAGTCTATTCTTGTCTGCACCCTGACTCCTACCTTTTGGGTTAGGCTGCAAACATTCAACTGGCCCCTAGTTAGCCTTCCTGCTTCTATTTTGCCTATTCTATGCCATTTATCTAAAGTGCAGTTTTAATCATCTCATTCACTTTTAACCCTTAAATACCTCCTATTTCCTTTTGATAAGTCCAATGTCCATATCATGCTCCTTCATCTTCCATCCCTGCCTTCTGCTACCATCACATTTCTTGCTATTTAATTCACCAACTCTTTGTTCCAACCATAGAAGGGGATATAAAGGCCCAGTGAGACTCAAGTATTGAGCTCCATTGAAATAGGCTTGTACTGTGTTCTCTACAGAATACAAGATTATCAACCAAAGGGGAAGCAGAGGTAACAAAAATAATAAAAATATATTTGCAAATTGTGGTTGATAAACTGAGTTTACATAACAGTAGTTTTTAATTGGAAGAAATAAAAGCTATTACTTGCAGGCCACTTGCTGCCCTGTACCTCTTTCTGGCTATGCCGAGATTGTAAAAACTGATTGCTCTTTACTGGGGCCATTTTTCAGGGTTGTTTATGCAGTTGGTAATCTTGAAAGATGAGGTAACATCTCCTCTTAATTCCAGGCAGAGAACAAGTCTGCTTCCTCCTTTCTGTAAAAGTGTTGGATTCTCTAGCCTCAGTGTTCCTCAGCAGGGGTGCAGATACTCTGCTTGTGTAGTATTCATCTGAGCTCCTCAGTGTCTCCCCCATGGGATTTGAGGCATGGGATTTGCATCACTGCAAATCTGCGGATGCTCCTGCTGCTGGCTGCACTATGTAAAATAAAATCCTTTGTTTTTTACTCAGGAGTTTTATCTCTTTGGCTAACATTCACGAAAGAACAAAAGGCTAATTTGTTAGCTTGTAAATAAAATCCAACTTGAACGTTTTATATTTTTAAAGTAAGTAGTTCTTTTGCTTTCACATCATTGTAAGAAATGTTGGTCAAATTCCACTTTTCTCCTGAAAAGGAAATTAAAATATCTGATGATGATCCCAGTTAACAATGGCATCTGACACCCCCACTTTGAAGCACTCCTCAATAGTGATAGGTTAGCATTCCGTATCCACTTTTTCTAATTCACAATCATGAGACTTAAGGCTGTGTTAGGAATATGAAGTCATGTTATTCTCAGATTCTCCAGGGCATCTGAAGTTTAAGAGATTTATTATTTTATTGGTTCAAAAATAAATCAGCACCTCTAATGTATTGATACAACCACAAGAATATGAATCATCAAATCCTGGCTAGAGTATCTGAAAGAATGGATGTACAGTGAGCTGAATGAGGAAGTCCAAAATCGAACCCAGTTTTTCATTAATTTATTCTGTAGACAATAAGCACCTACTGATTTCCAGGCACTACTCTAGAAAGTAAGAATATGGAAATACAAGACAAGATCCTTGAAGTCTTTTAAAGCTTACAGCTGAAGGAAGAGACTGACACGCAAACATTTCTAATATGATGTAATAAGAATTTTGATAAAACTCATTATACAACTTACTAAAGTGCCCAGTGCACATGAATGCCCACCCATGTTCACACATAAAATACTTTTAACTCCATTATCCAGAAAACACTACTGTTCATAGTTTGGTAGATTTGCTAGATATCCTTTTAGACTAATGTTTTTTATCCTGGGAATACATAATACAACATATATATTTATATATATACACATATATATGTATATGTGTATATATACACATATATGTATATACTTAATTTAATATATACTTATGGAAGTATAATTACTTATATATACTTAATTTAATATACAATCATATAATATGTAATATATACTTGTATAATATGTACTTATAAATATATATACTTATGTAATATGTATATATAATTTCATATATGTAATTAAGAAAACACAATAAGTGCTATTAAAATACATGCTGTGCTATAAGTTTATGAATACTTTATCCAGAAACCCTTTTCTATGACAGCTTATATATATATATATATATATGTACTATTCATTAGAAATCCCAAATGTGAACTATACTTCATTGTCCAAAGAATTTAAAAAGATAATACATAATTTGTCTAACAAACTTTCTGTATTTTCTCAAGCCTTCGTAAAAGAAAGTGATAGAATTCATGTTCAGTTGTATTCACTGAGTATACATAAGGAAAATACTTCTATTTCATTACTGTTCTGAGACTGAAATGACAAATTAAATTCATGAGGAATCAAATTCACTTGGAACAAACAGCTCAGTATTTTACATTCTAAACTGATAAGAACTGCCAGGGTTTGAAAAAGTTTCATGTATTGTATTTGCATTTTGGAATTTCAAAGGCCTGCTATTGATTTGGTTACCATAGACTTCAAATGAATGGGTATAATAGCAAGACTACTACCTGTATTTGCCAGCACCCCAATAAAATTTTACATGGAGGGAAATCTTTCTTCTGTCTGCCACAAGATCACTGAAACATGGTGCCCAAGGGAAAAATGGCTGTTGTCCTCTTCCTTAAAGGGTGACTGCAGGTGAGGCTGTGACTTGAAAAATGTGAGTGTGGCAAATACAGCAGTTTGCCCACTCAATGCCCATATATGGAGCCTTCTCCCTACATAACATGGTACCATTCACTGAGATGTAAGCACGAGTCAGCTGAGTGAGGCTTCCCAGAAAGCCATGGCTTTCTTGATGAGGAAGGACAAGCACAGCCGTGCTGCCCCTTCTGCCTCGTTCTTCACTTTGCTCCGGTCTCATTCTTCTTTCCTTGCACTGTGGAACCATGAGGTGATGACGAGGAAAAGAAGGTCTATGTGTCAAAGGCACAGGGGCAAGAAGACAAAAGTTCCTGAATTTCCAGTGACATCAGCGAGTAAGTGAATGCCAGTTACCACCTTCCCTTGAGCTGCTTCTTCTGTGAAAAAGAAACTTTATTTAAGCTACTGATAATAATATATTTTTTACTTGCAGCTAAACTTATTTATAACTGATATAGTAGGAAATACAGATTTGCCTCTACTCTCCCCTTTACACAGTCTCCAAATTCAGCACTTGTAAAACAGTATGAAAGAAAGACAACATATTAGGTGTTTGGGTTCGTAATTTCGTTCCTTCATCTCACACACCATTGGTCAGGTAGTTCTATAGCCTAATATTAAGCTCTGGGTTTCAAAATTTAAAAGATATTTAGATGCCCCAGAAAGAGTTCAAAGGAACCTTCAAAAAGAAATATATGGCTTGTGAATAAAGATTTAAGAAGAAATACGTTAAAAATCAGCCACTATAGTATTTTTGGCCATGAGAAAGAGGTGAAAATTTATTATTAGCAAACCAAATCTTACAATGTATTAAAAATACATCATGGACAAAATTAATATTTCCCAGGAATTTTAGGAAGCCTTAAAATTAAAAAGTACAAGGCATGATACAACTGTTCATTTAGATTATCATTACCAAAATTATTACCTTCCTGCTAATTTAGAACTCTATTAGGGCAAGATCGTGTTTATTTTGTTTTTGTTTTTGAGATGGAGTTTCACTCTTGTTGCCCAGGCTGGAGTGCGATGGCGCGATCTTGGCTCACTGCAACCTCTGCCTTCCAGGTTCAAATGATTCTCATGCTTCAGCCTCCCGAGTAGCTGCGATTACAGGCGCCCATCACCACACCTGGCTAATTTTTGTATTTTTAGTAGAGACAAGGTTTCACCACATTGGCCAGGCTGGTCTTGAACTCCTGACCTCACATGATCCACCTGCCTTGGCCTCCCAAAGTGCTGGGATTACAGGCATGAGGCACCACACCCGGCCGATTGTGTCTGTTTTATTCACTGTTTTACTTCCAGTTCCAAGTATCTGTGCTCATAGTAGGCATCAATAACATATTTTTCCAATAAAATTAAATTGCATGTGATTAGATATTATAGAAATTTAGTTTTAAAGGTATTTATAGAAACCAAAATGTTTCACATATTTCAAGTCATTTCAAAAGCAGAAGATAAAATTATTTCACTTTTTTAAAGGTAGAAGTAATGTCCTAAGGAATCCTTTTCAACGCTTTGGAATCAGGGTGGCCAAAAATATTTATTCAGTCCTCCACTATTGGCTAATATTGGGCTGCAGTCCTTATAGCTGAACAATATACTCTTCCTTGGAATACTCCTCAACACAGTCTTAGAGTTACCCATTACCAGACAATCAGAATTAGCACATGCAACACAACCAGATTTCTATTTCTGCATTGTTGTAGGAAAAAAAATCACAAAAGTGACTCTAAGAGAATATCTAATTATACATTGAATGATAATACTGGTATAGAAACAGCTTCAGGAAAGCCTAGCATTTAATGTATGTTCAATTTCCCCACTTTGCTTTCCCATGATCATGAACACGGGCCCTAATGGCACTATTTGGGACAAATTTTTTATTATTTCAGATTTAGAGAAAGTCACTTTTGGTCTTTAAACTTTAAGTAATTTAATGGTTTGGTGAATAATTTGGATTCCAAATGTAGCTCGGTTTTGGCAAAGCCAAACATAGAGTATAATTATTGCATGTGTCTCAAGTTATTGTCCTCAAACCTCTTAAATAGGTTCCAGCCAGGAAAAGAAACACATTTCTCAATTACTTTTGAAAAATCATGTGTTAAAAATGACCAAGGGGTTCAAGACAGTTGCAATAAATTACTTAATAAAGGCAGTCTTAAATTGCGGAGAATTACCTTGCATAATTAATTTGAGATTCAGCAGCATGATAATCAGTATCATTTTCTGTAAAAATCAGGAAACTTTAATTGAATATTTTTATTTTATCCTCAGGGGGGCTTTCTCCAATTTGATCAGTCACAAAGTTCAGAGTCTCAGTTTTAATTAGTTTTGTGCCAGAGGGTACCATTTGCCCTTGTAAATATCATCAAAGGGCTCTAAAGATGCTTTTTCTTTTTCTTTTTTTCTTTTTTGAGACTGTGTCTTGCTCTATCACCCAGGCTGGAGTGCAGTGGTGTGATCTTGGCTCACCGCAACCTCTGCCTCCTTGTTCAACCAATTCTCCTGCCTCAGCCTCCAGAGTAGCTGGGATTACAAGTGCCTGCTACCATGCCTAGGTATTTTTTTTTTTGTATTTTTAATAGAGACAAGGTTTCACCATGTTGGCCAGGCTGGTCTCAAACTTCTGACCTCAGGTGACCCACCTGCCTCAGCCTCCCAAAGTGCTGGGATTACAGGCGTGAGCCACCGTGCCCGGCCTAAAGAAGCTTTTTCTGTGAGGGTTTAGATACTGAACTTCCATGATGAATTATCCATACACTGGAGCCTTGGTTTCTTCACAAGCAAAAACTGAAAAGTGTTTTCCAGTTTACTTTGTCTTATTATATATAGATATGGCTCTTATTTGAATTAGAAAAATGAACTATCAAAGATTTACATTTTTGTCTCTTTGTATAGAGGGATACAGCATATTTCTTAGAATTTGCCAATTGGCTTTAAACTTTTAATCTCATGGTTAAATGAAAAGTAATTATAAAACTTACTAAAGACAATAGCAACTCTTAGAAATATAGGCCTAGAGGCCGGGCGCGGTGGCTCACACCTGTAATCCAAGTACTTTGGGAGGCCGAGGCGGGCGGATCACGAGGTCAGGAGATCGAGACCATCCTGGCTAACATGGTGAAACCCCGTCTCTACTAAAAATGCAAAAAAAAATTAGCCCGGCATGGTGGCGGGCGCCTGTGGTCCCAACTACTCGGGAGGCTGAGGCAGGAGAATGGCGTGAACCCGGGAGGCAGAGCTTGCAGTGAGCCGAGAATGTGCCACTGCACTCCAGCCTGGGCGACAGAGCAAGACTCCGTCTCAAAAAAAAAAAAAAAAAAAAAAAAAAAAAGAAATATAGGCCTAGGGCACCGGCAGAGAAAAAATGGAGGATGGGAGGCAGGACCAACTTGCTTCTCCCACCTGGATGGACAGAGCAGCGTGTGGAGACTCACATCATGAACTTTTGCTCCAAGAATTACCACAGGTACATGCCAGGAAAGCCAAAAGAATCTACAGACCCTTTAAAGGAACTGACTTGCCGCCACAGGCTCTGTGAGACAGCCGAAAAACTGTGAGCGCCTTAAGTGTGTAAGGGGGAACGCCTCTCTCCGAAAACACATCCTCAACAGGGAACACGAAGGTCCAAATCACAGGAGAAAAATTTAACCTTACCTGGATTTGAGACAAATTTAGAGAGCTGGGCTAAATATAAGGGTTGAGGAAGCAGTGGGAAGACCCCCGTGGGCACTTTTGGTCCCCAGGGAAGCCATTTATGACTTTGTCTTGCAGACACCCTTGGGGAGGGCTGCCAGGAGAATTGGGGAAAGATCACAGGGAGAAGGAAACTTCCAGCTTAACTTTTTAACAATTTCCACCAAACGAGCAAAGTTTCCTGTACAGAATCCGGGGGAGGGGCGAAGAGGGATTGCAGAAACGAGGAAGCTTGAAGCCTGAAAGCCCTACTTGCTTTCTCAGCGGGGGAGGCTTGTAGCCTGGGGCAAGTTCTCAGGCCTGCTGGTTGGCTGCCTAGAAATAAACTGGGTGCTATTGGTGGGGAGTGAGACTGGCCTTTTCGCTGCGTGGAAGCTGAGTAAGGCCTGTCACTGCGAGCTTTCCCCCACTTCCCTGGCCACCTGTACTACACAGCAGAGGCAGCCATAATCCCCTTGAGAACGTAACTCAATTGGATGGAGAACCGCATCCCCAACCCCCACAATGTCTGCAGCAAGCCCTGCCCCAGGAGAGTCTGAGCTCAGGCACACCTAACCCTGTCCCCACCTAATGGGCATTCTTTACTGCCCTGGTAGCTGAAGACAAAGGACATAATCTCTGGGAGCTCCATGGCCCCGTCCACCACATGAGAAACAAAAATATTTATCCAGGTGAACCTAGGGCAAGCTTGTATCCTCCCTCAACTACCGCAGCTGATGCTCTTTTGAAAGCGCCACCTCCTGGCTGCAGGCCAACCAACACAAAACTAGCACACTAAACAAAACTACAACCAAGGACCCTCACAGAGTCCACTTCACTCCCCTGCTACCTCCACCGGAGCAGGTGCTACATGGTGGAGAGACCTGAAGGTGGATCAAATCACAGGACTCTTTGCAGACACTCCCCAGCACCAGCCTGGAGCCTGGTAGCTCCCCAGAAGAGAAATAATAATCACTGCACTTTGGCTCTCAGGCAGCCCCTAGGGGAGGGGGGAGAGCATCACATCAAGGGAGCACCCCGTGGAACAAAAGAATCTGAACAGCAGCCCTTGAGCCCCAGATCTTCCCTCTGACATAGTCTATTCAAATGAGAAGGAAACAGAAAAACAATTCTGGTAATATGACAAAACAAGGTTCTTTATTACCCCCAAAAGATCATACTAGCTCACTAGCAATGGATCCAAACCAAGACAGAATCTCTGAATTGCCAGAAAAAGAATTCGGAAGGTTGATTATGAAGCTACTCAAGGAGGCACGAGAGAAAGGTGAAGTCCCACTTAAAGAAAAAAAAAGATACAGGATATGAATGGAAAAATCTCCAGATAAATAGATCGCATAAATAAAAAACAATCACAACTTTTGGAAATGAAGGGCACACGTAGAGAAATGGAAAGTCTCAACAACAAAATCGAGCAAGTAGAAGAAAGAGCTTCAGAGCTCAAAGACAAGGCTTTTAAATTAACCCAATCTGACAAAGACAGAGAAAAAAGAATTAAAGAAATAAAGAAAGCCTCCAAGAAGTTTGGGATTATGTTAAATGACCAAACCTAAGAATAATTGGTGTTCTTAAAAAAGAAGAGAAATCTAAAAGTTTGGAAAACACATTTGAAGGAATAATTGAGGAAAACTTCCCTGGCTTTGCTAGAGACCGAGACATCCAAATATGAGAAGCTCAAAGAACACTTGGGAAATTCATTGCAAAATGATCATCACCTAGGCACATAGTCATCATGTTATTAAAGCCAAGACGAAGGAAAAAATCTTAAGGGCTGTGAGGCAAAAGCATCAGGTAACCTGTAAAGGAAAACCTATCAGATTAACAGCAGATTTCTCAGTAGTAGCCCTATATTCTAGAAGAGATTGGGGTCCTATATTTAGTCTCCTTAAACAAGACAATTATCAGCCAAGAATTTTGTTTCCAGTGAAACTAAGGTTCATAAATGAAGGAAAGCTATGGTCTTTCAAAGACAAACAAATGCTGACAGAATTCGCCATTACCAAGCCAGCACTACAAGAACTGGTAAAAGGAGCTCTAAATCTTGAAACAAATCCTCAAAATACACCAAAATGGAACCCCTTTAAGTCATAAATATCACAGGACCTATAAAACAATAACACAATGAAAGAAAAAGCAAGGTATTCAGGCAACAACTAGCAAAATGAATAGAACAGTACTTCACATCTCAATACTAACATTAAATGTAAATGGCCCAAATGCTCTTTAAGAGATACAGAATGGTAGAATGTATAAGAGTTCACCAACCAAATATCTGCTGTCTTCAAGAGACTCACCTAACACAGAATAACTCACATAAACTTAAGGCAAAGGAATGGAAAAAGATATTCCATGCAAATGGACACCAACGGTGAGGAGGAGTAGCTATTCTTATATCAGACAAAACAGAATTTAAAGAAACAACAGTTAAAAAAGACAAAGAGGGGCATTATATAATGATAAAAGGACTAGTCTAACAGGAAAATGTCACAATCCTAAATATATATGCAACTGATGCTGGAGCTCCTAAATTTATAACAGAATTACTAGTAGACTGAAGACATTAGATAGACAGCAACACAATAATAGTGGGGAATTTGAATACTCCACTGACAGCACTGGATGTGTCATCAAGACAGAAAGTCAACAAAAAAAAAAAAACAATGAACTTAAATTATACCCTAGAGCAAATAGACTTAACAGTTATTTACAGAACATTCTACCCAACATCTGCAGAATATAACATTCTATTCATCAGCACATGGAACATTCTCCAAGATAGACCATATGGTAGGCCACAAAACCAGTCTTAATAAATTTAAGAAAATCAAGATTATATCAAATACTCTTTCAGACCACAGTGGAATAAAATTAGAAATCAACTCCAAAAGGAACCCTCAAAACCATGCAAATACATGGAAATTAAATAACCTGCTCCTGAATGATCACTGAGTCAACAATGAAATCAAGATGGAAATTAAAAAATTCTTTGAACTGAATGGTAATAGTGACAAAACCTATCAAAACCTATGTGATACAGCAAAGGCAGTACTAAAAGGAAAGTTCATAGCATTAAATGCCTATGTCAAAAGGTCTGAAAAAGCACAAATAGACAATCTAAGGTCACACCTCAAGGAACTAGAGAAGCAAGAACAAACCAAACCAAAACCCAGCAGAAGGAAAGAAATAACCAAGATCAGAGCAGAACTGCATGAAACTGAAACAAACAAACAAAAAATATAAAAGATAAATGAAAAAAATTGGTTATTTGAAAAGATGAACAAAATGGATAGACCATTAATGAGATTAACCAAGTAAATAAGAGAGAAGATACAAATAAGCTCAATTAGAAATGAAATGAGACATATTACAACTGATACCACAGAAATACAAAAGATTACTCAAGGCTACTATAGATACCCATATGTGCACAAACTAGAAAACCTAGAAGAGATAGATAAATTCCTGGAAATATACAATCCACCTAGATTAAACCAGGAAGAAACAGAAACTTTGAACAAATCCATAACAAGCAGTGAGATTGAAATCATCACAAAAAGACTTCCAACAAAAAGAAGTCCCAGACCAGACTGATTCACAGCTGAATTCTATGAGACATTCAAAGAATAATTGATACCAATCCTATTGACACTATTCCAGAAGACAAAGAAAGAGGGAAACCTCCCTAAGTCAGTCTAAAGCCAGCATTACCCTAATACCTCAAACAGGAAAGGATATAACAAAAAAAGAAAACTACAGACCAATAAACCTGATGAACTTAGATGCAAAAATCTTCAACAAAACACTATATAACCAAATTTAACAGCATTTCAAAAAGATAATCCATTATGATCAAGTCGGTTTCATACCAGAGATGCAGGGATGGTTTAACCTACGCAAGTCAATAAATGTGATACACCACATAAACAGAATTAAAAACAAAAATCACATGAACATCTCAACAGACACAGAAAAAGCATTTGACAAAACCCAGCATTGCTTTATGATTAAATCCTCAGCAAAATCGGCATAGAAGGGGCATTTCTTAGGGTAATAAAAGCCGTCTATGACAAACTTACAGCCAACATTATACTGAACAGGGAAAAGTTGAAAGTATTCTCCATGAGAACTGGAGCAAGGCAAGGAGGCCAACTCTCACAACTTCTATTCAATATAGTACTGGAAGTCCTAGCCAGAGCAATCAGAAAAGAGAAAGAAATAAAGGGCATCCACATTAGTAAAGAGGAAGTCTAGCTGTTGCTGTTTGCTGATGATATGATCGTACAGTTAGAAAACCCTAAAAGTCATCCCCAAATCTCCTAGAACTGATAAATGAATTCAGTAAAGTTTCAGGATACAAAATCAATGTACATAAATCAGTAGCACTGCTCTAAGCCAACAGTGACCAAGCTGAGAATCAAATCAAGAACTCAACACCATTTACAATAGCTGCAACAAACAAACAAACAAACAAACAAACAAACAAACAAACAAAAAATGTAGGAATATACCTAATCAAGGAGGTGAAAGACCTCTACAAGGAAAACTACAAAACACTGCTGAAAGAAATGATGACAGAAACAAATGGAAAAACATCCCATGATCATGGATGGGTGGAATCAATATTGTGAAAATGACCATACCGCCAAAAGCAATCTACACATTCAATGCAATTCCCATCGAAATACCAGCATCATTCTTCACAGAACTAGAAAAAACAATCCTAAAATTCATATGGAACCAAAAAAGAGCCCACATAGCCAAAGCAAAGCTAAGCTAAAAGAACAAATCTGGAGACATCACACCATTTGACTTCAAATTATACTATAATGCCACAATTACCAAAATAGGATGGTGCTGATATAAAAATAGGCATATAGAGGTTGGGCATGGTGGCTCATGTCTGTAATCCCAGCACTTTGGGAGGCCAAGGTGGGCAGATCACGAGGTCAGGAGATCGAGACCATCCTGGCTAACATGGTGAAACCCCGTCGCTAAAAATACAAAAAAAATTAGTCGGGCATGGTGGAAGGCGCCTGTAGTCCCAGCTACTCGGGAGACTGAGGCAGGAGAATGGCGTGAACCCGGGAGGTGGAGCTTGCAGTGAGCCGAGATTGCACCACTGCACTCCAGCCTGGGCCACAGAGTGAGACTCTGTCTCAAAAAAAAAAAATAAAATAAAATAAAATAAAAAATAAATAAAAATTGGCATATAGACAAATAGAACAGAATAAAGAACCAAGAAATAATGCCAAATACTTATAGTCAACTGAACTTTGACAAAGCAAACAAAAACATAAAGTGGGGAAAGGACACCCTGTTCAACAAATGGTGCTGGGATAATTGGCAAGTCACATGTCAAAGAATGAAACTGGATCCTCATCTCTCACCTTATACAAAAATCAACTCAAGATGGATCAAAGACTTAAATCTAAGACCTGAAACCATAAAAATTCTAGAAGATAACATTGGACAAACCCTTCTAGATATTGGCTTAGGCAAAGACTTCTTGACAAAGAACCCAAAAGCAAATGCAACAAAAACAAAGATAAATAGATTGGACTTAATTAAACTAAAAAGCTCTGCACAGCAAAAGAAATAATCAGCAGAGTAAAGAGATAACCCACAGAGTGGGAGAAAAATCTTCGCAAAGTGTGCATCTGACAAAGGACTAATATACAGAATCTACAAGGAACTCAAACAAATCAGCAATGAGAAAATAAAAAATCATATCAAAATGTGGGCTAGGGACATGAATAGATAATTCTTAAAAGAAGATATACAAATGACCAATAAACATGAAAAGATTCTCAACATCACTAATTATCAGGGAAATGCATATCAAAATCACAATGTGATACCACCTGCAAGAATTGTCATAATCAAAAAATCAAAAAATAATAGATGTTGGTGTGGATATGGTGAAAAGGGAACACTTTTACCCTGCTGGTGGAAATGTTAACTAGCACAACAACTATAGAGAACAGTGTGGATATTTCTTAAATAACTAAAAGTAGATCTCACATTTTATCCAGCAATTTCACTATGGAGTATTTACCCAGAGGAAAACAAGTCATTATACGAAAAAGATACTTGCACACACATGTTTATAGCAGCACAATTTGCAACTGCAAAAATATGGAAAAAGCCCAAATGCCCATCAATCAATGAATGGATAAATAAAATGTGATATATATATATACACACACACACACTCACATCCATATATATACATATATATGGCTATATGTGTATATATACATATATAGTGTGTATATATACGTATATATACACGTATGTATGTGTATATATACGTATATATACACACGCGTGTGTGTGTATACGCATATACACACGCGTGTGTATACGCATATACACGCGCGTGTGTGTATACGCATATATACGCGTGTGTGTGTATATGTATATATACACCTATGTGTGTGCATACGTATATATATACACGTATGTGTGTGTATATATGTATATGTATACATATATACCATTTCATTCGTTTTTATGGCTGAGTAGTATTCCATGGTGTGTGTGTGTATATATATATATATATACGCACACATATATACCATATATGTGTATATGTATATACACACATATATACCATATATGTGTGTATATATATGTGTGTGTATATATGGTATATAGGTATACATATGTGTATACGTATGTGTATACATATGTGTATACATATACGTATGTGTATACATATGTGTATACATATACGTATGTGTATACATATATACCATATATACACACATATGTATACACACACCATGGAATACACATATACACCATGGAATACACATATACATATACATATGTATATGTATAGGTATACATGGTATATGTATACATGGAATATATGTGTACATGGTATATGTATACATGGAATACACATATACATATATACATATGTATATATATGGAGTACACACATACATATATGTATACATATATACCATATATATACACACACACACATATGTATACACACACACCATGGAATACTACTATATAGTAGTCCATATATACATATATATGGTATATATGTAGACATATATTCCATGTATGCATGCATTCCATGGTGTGTGTATATATATATATACGTATACATATATACCATATATATGTGTGTGTGTGTGTGTGTGTGTGTGTGCATGTGTATATATACATACACCATGGAATACTACTCAGCCATAGAAAGGAGTGAAATAATAGCATTCATAGCAACCTGGATGGAATTGGAGGCCAGTATTCTAAGTGAAGTAACTCAGGAATGGAAAACCAAACATTGTATATTCTCACTTATAAATGGGAGCTAAGCTATGAGGATACAAAGGCATAAGAATGATAAAATGCATTTTGGGAACTCAGGGTGGGGAAAGTGTAGGAGGTGGGTGAGGGATAAAAGACTACACTTTGGGTAGAGTTTACACTGTTCCGATGACACGTGCACCAAAATCTCAGAAATCATCACTAAAGAACTTATCCATGTACCCGAACACTACCTATTTCCCCAAAACCTATTGAAATTTTTTAAAAAAGTCTATAAAAATCAGAATAATTATAAAACTTTCTGAAAATATAGAAATATTTGACTGAAATGGGACTTGAGCGATGGAGATAAATGGGCATGAAATCATGGCAGAATAAAAATATTACAAGTCCCAAATATTAGTGCTATTTTTATACTTAATTTTTTATGAGCAGATTTTAAAAATCAAGTGGTTATATCAATTTAATAAAAATAGTAAAAAATTATTTGGTTTGTCGAATTATAAAACTGGTTCAGTTATAATTTTTTGAGGAATTAAAATTTCAAGTATAGGTAGATTATAGCGGAATTATAAAACTCAACTAAAAATATTAATGCTTTTAGGAAGAGTTTATTCTATGCCTTGGGAGGAAATATTTGAAGATTATACTAGAAACTTTTGTTGCCAAAAAACAAGTATGCTTTGAAATGCTGTGATGTGGTGTTGACAGAATTCAATAGCCAACTTAAAAAGAGATACCACTGGCCAAAATGTGACCATTTGAGCATCAAAAATAAAATTAAAATTGCAAATGATTAAAACAGCAGAGGCCAAAAGAAAGTATAATTCATAATGATGCTGTATTGGTCCATTTTTACACTGCTTTAAAGATACCACCTGAGATTCAGTAATTTATAAACAAAAGAGGTTTAATTGACTCACAGTTCCACATGGTTGGGGAGGCCTCAGGAAACTTACAATTATAGTCAAAGGTGAAGGGGAAGCAAGGCACAGTCTTACATGGCAGTAGGAGAAAGAGGTGGGAGTGGAAGGGCCAGACACTTATCAAACAACCAGATCTCATGAGAGCTTACTCACTATCATGAGAACAGCAAGGGGGAAATCTGCCCCCATGATCCAATTACCTCCCACCAGGTCCCTCCCTTGACATGTGAGGATTACAATTTGAGATGAGATTTGGGTGGGGACACAGAACCAAACCATATCAGATGTTAAAAAGAAAATGGAACTTTATTTTCTTGTAATATAAACGATACTGTATTCAAGTTAATTTCTTTGGAGAAAAATAACATTTTATCAAATTTCATTTTATACACATACACACATATACACACACTCACACATATATAATAGAAGCATCCTATCTGTAGAAGGATCCTATCCCATGTATACTCAGACTTCTAAACTTCTCTCTGAATACCTTCAAGGAACTGAATAAAAATTTATCTAATAATATTCCATATCCATCAACTAATTGCATCTGAGATTACTGAGGAGATTCTATGCCGAGATTTTTATTCTTCTGATTTTTTTATCATGTATTTATTCAAAACTTCTGTTTGGATGGAATTCATTGTATAAGACCAAGAAATTTATAATACTTTATAATTCCAAACAGTCACAATTTAATAAAAATAGACATAAAATTATTTGACCAAATTATTTTTTTTACTTTGCTAGAACTTAAATTTATAAAGCCTACCTTCTTAGAGCATCTTATATATGATGAAATTCAGTGTTCTATGGTTTTCACTTGAGCATGTTTAACAGGATTGGGTTACCAGCATTACTAAAAGGACCCTAAAATATTTTATAAAATGGTCCTTCATCTTGGAACTTCAGAAAGAGTTATTGATTTTAGCACAATGCTCACCATATGCTTACCTTAGTCTCTCAAAGTCCTAAAAAAAACCCTGTGGAATGAAGGAATCTTTTAGCGCTGAAGTGGAGAGAATGCTCTATTACAATTGTGAGTGCTTTTTTGCATATAGCAGAGTATTTTGAAAACATCATTTACTGTCACATATACATTCCAATGTGATGCATTTGTATTCCATTTTGTCTGTTTCATGAAAAACTGTCCATAGCTTGAGGTGAAAGGTAATTGCTGCAAACAAATGCATCAGCCCATTGCTACGGCTTCCCTCCATTTCTCCCATGTAAAAAGTGCTCATTTTTGCAATCTCTTCTTCAGAAAGCTGTGAATCTAAGTACCCAGAACAGTTTGTTCCTTCTCTTTTTCATCTAGAACAAACAAAGAAGTGTCAAGGGGATGGAAGAAAGTCCTTCCCCAAGCATCTCAGTGAATATACGTTCCTTTTAAACTGTTGAACCTTTTTTGTTTTAGAAAACTTTTCATTGTTTGATGTCCATGATGATCACTTAGACTAATTCGCGAGCCACTGGACTTAGCAGAGCATGGATATTTCTTAAATTTGAAACAGACAAAGCTCAGAAAGACAAATTTCATCTCTGTAGCCTTTGTTTACAATTTGTATTGGGTGGGACTTATTTACAGTGCATTGCATCTAGGCAGTGTTGCTGTTGCTTCTTATGCCAAATGAAAGAGGAATGTTAAAGTCTGCAAGATAATATTCTCATTAAATTATTATGATGTTTTTATTTATACAAAGTTAGGTAAAAATGACCTCATAGGTTTCTATCAGCTCTGTAATTCAATATCCCAAATGACTCAATTATTTCGTCTTAAATCCATGACGCTTACAAGAATTTCTAAATTATCGCCTGAGAGATAATTTTCACATTTATTTTTAGAAGGCAGAAGATCATGGATTAATATAACTGTAGGTTAGAGAAGAGAAGCACTGTATATTTTAATACTTGAAATGTATGATCTCTTAATGAACGGTGTAATTTATGGGCCAATGCATGGGCTTTGGATTTTGGGCTGCCCTGTGTTGAGATCCTGGCTTGGTATATCAGTTAGCTTTCTTTGATTGCAGAGAAACAAATATTGCCTAACTTAAGCAAAAAGGAAACTTATTGGCAAAATTTTAAGATATAACAAACTTGAAGATTGCAGAACCACTTCTTGAAATTGGCAGAAACCAATAGTTTTGGGTGAGTCAAGAAAATAAGAACTAAAGAAAATTTATCAAGATACGAAAAGTCAGATGGGGGTACTGCTTCTGAAGGAATGGAATATCACCATTTTTTTTAAAAGCCTTGTACCATTTCCTCAAGGGTTAAAGTCCCAGAAAAGACTATTTGACTAAATATTGTTCCCCAACTAGTACAAGTCTAGTGGAAAGAAGGATCCTCTCCTTCAATTTCTGTAATGAAAGTTATCAATTTGCCACCTATTAAAATATTCTAAATGAGTGAGATATGATTCCCCCAGAGGAAATTGGAGTGCTGCAAGAAAGGGATAATGGATGCTGGGGGCCAAAGAGCAACAAATATACATTATGCATGGCTGCTTACTAGCAGCATGATGACTGGCAAGTTACGTAACCTTTCTAAGCCTCAGTCTTATCTATAAAATGGCAACAATAACAATTTCTTCTTTCTTGGATTATTGTATTAAATGAAATAATATATGGACAATCTGAGGCTCATAGTAATCATACCATACATATAAGCTATCATTATTATTATTTTTTAGTTTCTACAGTCCTTTTGCAGACATTTGTTTATTAATTTCCCACAATATCCTGTTAGATAACTATAATGGATTATTATCCTTGTTTTATGGATGAGAAACATGGACTTAGAAGGAGTTGCCCAAAACCTAAAGCCTGGTGTTCTCTGAAATCCCACGTACTTTCTTCTGTGGAGTGCAGCACGTCACTGAAATATCATCACTTTGGAGAAAAAACAAAAAGCAATGCTGTGACATAGCATTGAGCAATAGTCAGAACTAGGTAACATTCAGATAGAGCTCTTATAGCAATCGGATTGTTTGCTCACTGCTTTGCTGAAGGTTAATTCAGCTCTTGTGGATATTGACTGGAAGTGGATGTCCTGAAGAACACTCACAGGATGGTGTCAATGTTGCAGTGCAATTCTGTGACCTTGAGGTTTTAGCGCAAAGAAACCCAAGCTGATAAAACTGTGCTTTAAAAGTATAGTTTTGATACTGTTCTCCTATTAACAAAATGTGAGAGTACAGAAAAGCAGTCTGTCATATACCATAGAATTTTTTAAAGCAATCCACTGCTCTGTGTGTGGGCAGGTCTGGATTCCTTTTTAGTTTCACACCTGGACATCCATGCATAAGGGTGGGACATACTGTTTAATAACAAGTATGTTTTTCTGTCCTGAGTTTTACTATCTTGCAACATTGCATCTCTGTCTTGGTGAATATTTACCCAGTCTAGGAGGCTGTTTTCAGGACTTAAAAGACAGCATTCTCCAGTGAGCATTCTCTAGCTTCCCACCTCTGGGGTCCATCTTCCTTTACTGATCTCTCTGGAACAAGAAAGCAGAATTGTTCTTGTAGTAAACAAAGTCAGCAATATCCAACTGTGCTTTTAGCAAGAAAGGGACCAGAAAGCTGGGAGAATTTACTGATTTCTTGTTGATCCTCCTGATTTTCTATGTTTTTTCCTTAAAGAATCTGAAGTGAGATTTTGAAAACTGTCCAAGTTACTAATTTTCTTTTAAGACCTCCAGGCTGCCTGGTTCTTTTGTATTCTCCTCTGTACTCACTTTTTGCTGCCTTATATGTAAATTCTTAACATTGAAGGCGGTGCCTCCTGTGAGACTGTGGACTCCAAGAGAGTTAGAGATAATATCTTGTCCACTTTTTGCATCCTTTAAGTGCACTTCAAAGTGCAATCTGTGGACCAACAGCAGAGACATCACCACGGAGACGTCAGAAATGTAGAATGTCAAACCCTGCTCCAGACTTAGTGTAACAGTATATGCATTTTAATAAGCTCTCTAGGTGCTTTGTGTGCACATTTAAAATTGAGCAACATTGCTCTTCAGCACTTTTGACACAATGCATGTTAAATAGTAATGAAGATAATAAAGTATGCAAGCTAAATAATTATTATTTATGAAATCCTCTTCACTGCCATTTCTTTACCTCTTCAACATTCTCTAGTAACATCCCAATGCTAGAAGCAATGGAAACTTTTGAAGACATATGAAGTTGGCAATTTCAGAATCCACTTGCACAGCTCAAAAAAAGGAAAGCAAAAAGAAAATAGAAGTAAGTGATCACCTAGTGAGGAGTGCCGGAGGAAGAGAGTCATTGTTTGTTAAGTTCGTGTTCTTTATGAATATCATGAGCTTCAAAAAGCAATAGGTTTCTAAGCCACAGCTGCATTTCCCTCATTGCCCCATCTCAATCTCAACCCATTCATTCACTTTTATGTGTTTCATCTACCACATTTTCTGTGCATGCTTTATTTACACAAAATAATCACATTATAAAATATGTACATGTCTTAGTTCATTTGTACTGCTACCACAAAATACAAAATACGTGAGACTGGGTAATTTATAAAGAACAGAAATTTACTTTTCATGGTTCTAGAGGTGGAGAAGTTCAAGATCAAGGTGCCAGCAGGTTGTGATGTCTGCATCTTCCAAGAGGAGGGAACACTGGGTCTTCGTGTGGCAGAGAACAGAAGGGCAAGGGAAATGGATGCAGCATGAGGCCTCTTTTGTGAGGGCCTTAATATCATTTACGAAGGGAAGAGCCCTCATCAACTAATCACCTCTTAAAGACCCCAGTTCTTATATCTATCACACTGACCGTTAAGTTTCAACCCCTGAAATCTGGAGGGGACACATTCAAACCATGGCAATACACAAAAAATAACACAGAATAACCCCCACCCCAAGCCCCCAAAGCCAAATTTAAAAGCCAATTTGCTAGGCCATGCATTATAATATCACAAAAATAGGTTAATAAATGTGTTTCAGTTGGTATACGGTATATGAATTGGTATTTTAAAATTTTAATTAAAGGATGATAAAAAGTGACTTTAACAATAGAAGTTTGTCAGTGATTCTTTCTCTGTTTCTTGAATTTCTTGTGTAGGATGCTGGCTATTTTGCTTACCCACAGGGTTCATTCTGGTGGTGATTATGATTGTGTAAACTCAAACTTCTGTTCCAAGGAGTTATTTTAGTTGACTTGAGTTCTGTTCAATATTTATTGATTGCATGCTTTGTGTCAAGCACTGTGGTAGGAGCAGGGCATACAAGAATGAATATGACACAGTCTGTGTCTTCCAGGAACTTGTGGGCTGCTGGGCTAGAAAGTCACTAAACAGAGCATGTCAAGAAAATAATTTAAGTGTTTTGATAGAGGGATACTCAGAGTTATGTGGGTCTTAGGAGATGGGCATTGTATGACTGGATGGGAGTAAAGAAAGCCTCACTTGGGAGGTGAATCTTAGATTTTGTTTTGAATGAGCAGTGGGAGTTAAGTAAATAAATGAATGCTGCAGACACAGTCTAAGTAGAAGTTATATTGAGAATATAAATGCTGATGGTGTGAAACAGCATGGTCTGTTCTGGAAACTTTGCCAAGATGCAAATTATAATGTAAGAGATTCATATGATGAGGCCAAAGAGAAAAGCTAGAGCCCCAGTGTGAAAGCCTCTGGAAAATATTTACCAAACTCACCATATTTAAATTATTTATAGGTATGTGACACCCTAAATTCTATGTTAGAAAAAAAAATTCATTGGCTCAAAAGAAAATTGCATGAATGTTTCAATCTTATTGTAAAAATATTTCCTCTTTTTCATTAGGATGTGTTTATGTTCCTCAATAGGGAAATGGCTTATGAAGTTACGACACTTCACAGCATATTGAGGGAGTCATAAAAGCACTGGGAAAAAACCTGTTATTCAATAAGATAGTATCTACATCAACACTGCATTTTTTGGTAGGCATTAGAAGTAGCACTTAACAGCTTGCATGAATCATTTTGACTTAGATGTACATGACTGTAATGTTGTAGAGTGGTGAGCTGACCTATGGAAAAGGAATAAACATTAAGCTTTGCTTTTGCAGAAACCACAACTGATGCATAGCAACGTCTAGAAAAATTACAGCACAGATATCAAAGAGAGGTATATTATTATTAATTATTTTACATAAGAGGAAGAAATAAAATACTTGTGTATCCCCCGTATATCCTGTACTTTCTTTTTGGCAAAGGAAATTATTTACACTAAAAATCAAACTCCATGAGGGTAATATACGGTGTTTTTCCTTCTGTTGAATTCAAAACACTTAAATACATAGTGAGCACTCAAGAATTATATACTAAACAAATAATGCATAACCTGAGTTTTTCTTTGCAATGTCTTATTTGGTAGATTCTACCATTCATAAAAATATTAAAAACTATAGAGCACAATGCCCTTGGGAGCATAGAGATAAGTAGCATCTTGTAGAGTTGGTCCCCTGTTGTTCAGATAACTCATTCTCTGTTGAGCAAAGCCAAGGGGGTGGTGTTTAAAATTTGAATTGGAGGTATAACAAGTTATCGAAGATTCTAAAATTCTCGGTGATGTTTTGAAAATTTTAAAATAGATTAATACATGCTTTTTGATAAATTCCAAGCAACTACAAAGACATGGTAACAATCCCGTGTGGCACTAGTGTGCTACAAAAACAGACTAGTAGGTCAGTGAAATCAAATAGCAAACTCAGGTTAGAACTATGTATACCTGCTACCAGAGATGAATTAACAGTGGAGGTAACAAAACTTAGGCTTCATTATTTACTTACTCTGGGTGGGAACTCTCTTAAGATATTCACATTGTTATGTGTTTTTGTAAAATTTTCAAGAGTAAGATAATTTTGCTTCATTAAGTTAAGACAGTAGCTCTTGCCACTCTGACTTCCCCTTCATCGCACTTCCCTTTTGTCTCATAGTATTAGAGTGGGCATGGACAGTTTTGGAATTCAGCTAAGAGAAAGTTGAGTTGGGAGTGCCATTTTAACTGAAATTTGGAAAATGTACCAAGGATATGAAAACACATGTTAGAGAAGAAAAATTGAAAAAGGTAACAATCATGTGTCACAGTATCTACTCAAAATAATTGGTAATCAGAAGATCTAAAATAGATCAGACATCTCTCCTATAATTGTTACCTCCAGCCAGTTGGATAATGGCAGCATTGACAGGAATGTGGGGGTTTAGAGATCCTCATGCCCTGGTGGGAATGTAGCCTGAGTGTATTCATTTTGGAGATGGTGATTCCAAGAATGTATTCATTTCTATATTTTCTAGTTTATATGCATAGAGGTATTCATACTAGTCTCTGATGGTTTTTTACATTTCTGTGGTTGGTGTTAATGTCCCCTTTGTCATTTCTGATTGTGTTTATTGTATCTTCTCTCTTTTTTTTCTTGGTTAATCTAGCTTGCTGTCTATCTTATTTATTTCAAAAAACTAACTCCTGGTTTTGTTGATCTTTCATACAGTTTTTCAAATCTCAGTTTTCTTCAGTTCACCTCTGATATTGTTTATTTCTTGTGTTCTGCTAGCTTTAAGGTTGGTTTGCTCTTGTTTCTCTAGTTCCTTTAGATGTGATGTTAGGTTGTCCATTTTAGACCTTTCTGATTTTTTGATGTGGGTATTTAGTGCTATAAACTTCCCTCTTAACCCTACTTTAGCTGTGTCCCAGAGATTCTGGCATGTTGCATCTTTGTTCTCATTAGTTTCAAAGAATTTCTTGATTTCTGCCTTAATTTCATTGTTTACCCAAAACTCATCAGGAGCAGGTTAATTTTCATGTAGTTGTATGGTTTTGAGCAATTTTCCAGTATCTATTTCTATTTTTATTGCCCTGTGGTCCAAGAGTATGGTTGGTATGATTTCAGTTTTCTTTGATTTTTCTGAGGGTTATGTTTTACATCTGATATGTGGTCACTTTTTGAGTATGTGCCAAGTGCAGATGAGAAGGATGTATATTCTGTTGTTTTGGGGTGGAGTTCAGTAGATGTCTATTGGTTTCATTTGGTCAAGTGTCGAGTTCATATCCTGAATATCTTTGTTAGCTTTCTGACCCGATGACCTGTCTAATACTGTCAGTGGAGTTTTGAAATCTCCCAGTATTATTGTGTAGAAATCTAAGTTTCTTTATAGGTCTCAACGAACTTGCTTTATAAATTTGGGTGCTCCTGTGTTGAGTATATATATATATATATATATATATATATATATATATATATACACACACACACACACACACACACACAGACACACAAACACACAGACACACAGACACACACATATGTATATATGATAGCTAGGTCTTCTTTTTAAGTTGAACCCTTTACCATTATGTAATGCCCTTCTTTGTCTTTTTAAATCTTTGCTGGTTTAAAGACTGTTTTGTCTGAAATTAGGATTGCAACTTTTGTTTTTGTTTCCTGTTTTCCATTTGCTTGGTAGATTTTTCTCCATCTCTTTATTTTGAGTCTTTGGGTGTCTCTGCATGTCAGACGGGTCTCCAGAAGACAGCATACCACTCTTCTTTATCCAGCTTGCCACTTTGTGATTTTTAATTGGGACATTTAGCCCACTTACATTCAAGGTTAATATTAATATGTGTGGATTTAATTCTGTCATTGTTCTGTTAGCTGGTTATTATGCAGACTTATTTGAGTGGTTTCTTTATAATGTCAATGGTCTATTTACTTAAGTGTGGTTTTGTAGTGGCTGGTAATGGTCTTCGCTTTCCATCGGTAGCACTCCTTTCAGGACCTCTTTTAAGGCATGTCTAGTGGTAACAAGCTCTCTTAGCATTTGCTTGTCTGAAAATAATCTTATTTCTCCTTTGCTTATGAGGCTTAGTTTGGCTGGGTATGAAATTCTTGGTTGGAAATTGTTTCCTTTAAGAATGCTGAATATAGGCCCCCAATCTCTCCTGGCTTGTAAGATTTCTGCTTAAAGGTCTGCTGTTAGCCTGATGGGGTCCCCATTGTAGGCGACCTGCCCCTTTTCTCTAGCTGCCTTTAATATTATTTTCTTTCATTTCTACCTTGGAGAATCTGATGAGTATGTGTCCTGGAGATGGTCTTCTTGTGTAGTATCTCACAGAGCTTCTCAGCATTTTCTGCATTTGAATGTTGGCCTCTGTAGTGAGGTTGGGGAAATTTTCATGGATAATATCCTGAAATATGTTTTCCAAGTTACTTGCATCCTCCTCCCTTGATATAGTTTGGATATTTGCTCCTGCCCAAATCTCATGTTGAATTGTAATAACCACTACTGGAGATGGGGCCTGGTGGGAGGTGTTTGGATCATGGGAGCGTATCCCTTATGGCTTGTTGCTGTCTTCATGATAGTGAGTTCTTGTGAGATCTGGTCATTTAAAAGTGTGTGGCACCTCCTCTGTCCCCACCCTTTCTCTTGTTCCTGCTTTTGCTATGTGAAGCTCCCACTTTTTCCATGTACAAGCTCCCAGTTTGCCTTCCCATGTGAGTGAAAGCTCCTTGAGGCCTCCCCAGAAGTCAAGTGATGTTAACACTATGCTTCCTGTACAGCCTGCAGAACCATGAGCCAATTTAAACCTCTTTTCTTTATAAATTATCCGGTCTCAATTATTTCCTTGTAGCAATGCAAGAATGGCCTAATACACTCAGGGATGCCAGTGAATCATAGATTTGGTCTCTTTACATAATCCTCGATGTCTTGGAGGTTTTGTTCATTCTTTTTTATTCCTTTTTCCTGATTTTTTTCTGACCTAGTTCAGAGAACCAGTCTTTGAGCTTTGAGATTCTTTCCTCAGCTTTGTCTATTCTGCTGTTAATACTTGTGATTGCATTATGAAATTCTTGTAGTGTGTGCTTGAGCTCTTTCAGATCGGTTGGTTCTTCCTTATAATGGTCGTTTGGCCTATAAGCTCCTGCATCACCTTATTGTAATCCTTAGATTCCTTGGATTCAATTTCTACTTTCTCCTGAATCTCAATAATCTTCATTCCTATCCATATTCTGAATTCTGTTTCTGTCATTTCAGCCTGGTTAAGAACCCTTGCTAGGGAACTAGTGTAGTTATTTGGAGGTAAGAAGACACTCCGGCCTTTTGAGTTGCCAGAGTTCTTGCACTGATTCTTTCTCATCTGTGTGGGCTTATGTTCCTTTAACTGTGGCAAATTTGAGTACAGTCAGCTGACTTCTTTTATGGATGTTTTCAGAGGGCTGAGGCTTTGTCCAGGGTCTTCATTTGTAACTGAGTATTTGTCCTTGGTTTCACAGAGGGGTATATTAGCAAAGTATTTTTGGTGCTGAAGTTTGGGCTTTGATCCAGTCGATGGCACTTAAGCGTAATGGCATGTAGGTAGGCTCTTGCTCAGCCATAACTCCTCTGTGTTTCCTCACAATTGCAGCTACTCTGTCACTCAGTACCCTGAAAGTGTGGGCTCCTTTTCCACTTGAGTGCTGGCTGGAGATCTCGGTTTGGCACTCCTTGGCTGCTGCATACTGCAGTCCTGGGGTGAGCTAAGGCTTTATGTTCCTTCCCTAGCTTGGAGGCAGCAACAGAAGGGACCTTGGCAGTGGCTATGGCAGAAGACCTTTCACTTGTCTCTTGGGGCTCCACCCCAGAGAAATGCAGAGCCTCTATTGATTGGTGCAATTGGCCTGGGATGGAACGGTTACTTTGTGGACCTCTGGGCAGGGGTTTTGTCAGGGCGACAGACTGGCCTCTTCCCTCAGGGCAACTGCAGCTTGCTGGAGGTGTGATTAAAGCACTCAGAAGAACAGAGAAGAGCGAAACAAGACAAATGCCTATCTAGGAGAGGTACCTTTGCTCCTTCCTGCTCCTGGTCCAAGAGCAGTAAGGGCAGAACTACTGCAGTAGCTTTCAGTTTCTCGGGTGAGCTTCACCTCAGCGAATCGCAGAGCCACAGCTACTGGGAATGTTCAGCCAGGAGGTGGGGCAGATGTGCTGCTGGCCGAAGCTGGAGGCTCCACTTAATGAACAGTGGGGAGTTGAGGGCTTTCAGGGAGAAGAAACTGGGCTCCTTTCCATATGGTGACTGTGGCAGGCTGGAAACGTGAGGACAGCCTTCAGGCTCTTTGTTTTTTCAGTCTGAGGACACCAGGGGCAGAACTGCCGCCATGGCAGTGGCAGAGGGGCTGTAAGTTGCCTCTGGGAGCCTCTCCTCAGCAAAAACAGAGCCACTAGCAGTAAGAATGCTCAGCTTGGGGTAGAACAGATGTTCTGTGGTCCAGCGTTTGGGTTCCTACCTGGTGAAGAGTTGGGGGTAGGTCTGACAGGGAAGAGAGACCGAGCTCTTCTCTGTATGGTGGCTGAAGCATGCTGGAGGCACCAGCATAGCAACCAGGCCCTTTGTCCCTTCCCCAGCCTGAAGGAGGTAAGAGTGGTACCGCTGCAGCAGCAATGGCAGAAGGGCTGTGGTTTGTCTCTGGGATTTCTTCCTCAGAGAAATGACTGAAGTGTTCAGGTGGGGCAGTGTGGCTATTCTGGGGGCCAGTTTGAGAGGTATTGGCCAGTGATGAGTAACAGAGGTTGGGACCCATGTGGAAAACAGTGTGGCTGCTTTTCCATAAGGCTGTTGCTCTGTGCCAGGGGTCTGCGCCAGTCCCCAACCACCTCACTCCCTCTAGAGCCTGAGGGCAAGAGGAGCGAGGGCTGCGGAGTGGCAGGAATGGTGGTGCGCCTCTCCCTCTGGGAGCTCCATCCCAGGGAAGTGCCGAGCTGCTCCCGGTGGAGAACTTAATGGGGCTGGAGTGGCCTGTGTCCCAGGCCAGAGGGCCTTGTCCTGCAAGGTGCAGTGGATGCAAGGCCTGCAGCACATCCCTGCTCAGCCCCTTTGAATCTGACCCCTTTCCTGGGGGGGGCGTGCAAGAGAGCCTGGCCTCCCCTATTGCTGGAGCTGCAGCTGCTGGTGCTGGGGTGCCCAGTCATCCAAGGCTTCTAAGATTCTGTATGTGCCTGAGTGGCAGCTCTGCCCAGATTCCACATAGCTCTTTGTGTCAGTCTGAAGGCCCCAGTTAAGGGATTCATGGGGGATCTCCTGAGCCCAGGGATACAAAGGTCTGTGGCAGAAGTATGGGTCCCCAGGTACTCTCACTCACTCACCATTTCCTCATGGTAGAGGGCCTCCTTTGGCTCCATGCCGCTCCTGGGTGGGCAGTTGCCCTCTTTTGCTCTTCTCTGTTCTCTGTGGGTCTCCTTGTTTCACTGATGAATCTTAATGTATCCACCTGGATGTTCCAGTTGAAGAGCTAGTTTTTACTCACCACTCTTTTCTTCTCTCCATGAGAGCAGCTCACTCTAGCTGGTTCTAGTCAGCCAATTTGGCCCCCCTATATAATTTGTACTTGCCAATTATACCTTAAAGCTGGGCCAAAAGAAAACAAACAAATAAATATAATGGTAAATAAAAATTTCTGAAAGGAAAAAAAAAGATATATAGGCAGCCAACGAAGTTATTGCTTAACGTGTAATCAAAGAGATCCAGCTTGGAGAGGCAGAAAACTCCAGTAGCAAGTCATAATCCCTTCTCTAAATCCCAGACCTGAATTTTTTTCAGATCTGGAACTCATCAATGGATGGAGAGGCTGATTTCCCTCTATGAAAAGATTTTCAACACCATGGCAAGTATGTCTCGTAGTGATTTTCCCACTCCTTTCTCAAAGGATTTTATCATTTACTTGGGGGAAATGTACACTGGGAAAAGGGGAATACTCAGATCTTTTAAGGACCCCATTTGGAGTATGTAACTCCATATGGGGTTCTTGTATGCACATACAAGAACAGCTGAATATAGGGCGATATAGTTTGGATGCTCATTGCCTCCAAATCTCACGTTGAAATGCGATTCCCAGTGTCAGAGGTGGGGCCTGGTGGGAGGTGATTGCATCATGGGGGCAGATGATCCCTCATGAATGTCTTAGCACCATCCCCTTAGTGATTAGTGAGTTCTTGCTGTGAGTTCATGTGAGATATAGTTGTTTCAAGGTGTGTGGTACCTCCCTACTTTCTTGCTCCTTCTCCTGCCATGTGATACACTGGGTCTCCTTTGCCTTCCACCATGATTGTAAGCTTCCTGAGGCCTCACCAGGAGCTGAGCAAATATTGGTGCCATGCCTGTACAGCCCATAGAACTTGAACCAAATTAAACCTCTTTTCTTTATAAATTATCCAGCCCCGGGTATTTCTTTATAGCAATGCAAAAATGGCCTAACACATAGGGTATGAGTTGATGCCAAAACCTAGAAACCTAAGGTGCCATTATGGCCTCCTTTGGAATAGAAATGACTAGGAGGGTGGGGAGTGTCAGCAAATAGCTTAGCGAGTAGCTTAGTTTTTTGCTTAGAGAGGTTAAAGGAGGAAGATGAGAAGGTCAGGGATGAAGAAGTATGGGGAAGAGGCATATGGATGGACCTATGTGAGTGAGTACAAAGAGTGAGGGTTTTTGTGTTGCATGTTAATACTCACCAGAGGACAGTGACTGTAGAAGAGCTTCTCCACCAAATGAGCAGAAGAGCTTGGTGAATAGGTAGCTAGCCTATGATCTTAACTATTCCAGTGCTTGCTTAATGGGTTCATGAAAGGAGTAGCATGGTGACAGAGATAGAGCCTATGCCTGGGCCTTGCTGCATAGACTCCTTCTCCCTAAGGCTGATACACAAATTCTGTTGCTGAATATTCAAACTGTCAGTAACAGAAACCAATGCCAATCCTCTAGTATGATATCATCACTCTAGGTGACCAACCAACCATGTGGTGACAAGTTGTTTACATCACACACATTCCACTTCAGAAAAGATGGCATGTATTCTGGGTACACTTTTGCATTTCCTTCCCACAGTGCCTCAGCCAGTACTAATATTGAAACAGTTGTTGTTTTAAGCCCCTAGTTTTGGAATGAGCTGTCATGAATCAGTAGATAACATGAGCATGTTATTGGGAACATGGTATTTGGAAATAGGATGCAGCCATTAAAGGAACCCAAAAACATATGGATTCGTTGGTGGGTAGGGCTGATGAGACTGTTAATAAAATCTTAAACACCATGAGGAGCATGTTAATAGACGCTAAAAGGGCCCCAAGTAGGCTGTTGGGGAAGGATTAAAAGCAGGTAATGAAAATAGTATCAGAGGTTGGAAGAAAAGTAACTCTTGTTATATAATAGAAGAAAGTTTAGCAGCACTGTTTCCTGCAGTGATAGAAAATGTATCTAATTGTATTAGTTTGTTCTCACCCTGCTATAAAGAACTGCCTGAGACTGGGTAATTTATAAATAAAAGAGGCTTAATTGGCTTTTGGTTCTTCAGGCTGTGCAGGAAGCATGGCTGGGGATGCCTCAGGAAACTTACAATCATGGTAGTAGGAGAAGCAGGCACATCTTATGTGGCTGGAGTAGGAGGATGAGAGAGAAGGGGGAGGTGCTACACACTTTTAAACAACCAAATCTTGTGAGAACTCACTCATTATCATGAGTGTAGCAAGCAGGAAATTCCCCCCTTTGATCCAATCACCTCCCACCAGGCCCCTCCTCCAACACTGTGGATTACAATTTGACATGAGATTGGGTGAGGACACAAATCCAAACCACATCGCTAATGAATCCAATGATCTAGCTAAGGAGATTTCCAGGAAGAATATTACAAATGTCACCTTGCTTCATAGGAATAGATTAAAAAAAACAGTTCCCTTATTAAGCATAATGTATAGAAAATATAAAGAATTAAGGACTTGCTGGTTTTGAAGTAAAACTTTTTCATTCCTAGCTTCCTCACATGGCAGAAAGAAAGTAGTTTCTTGTTTCCGAAGTAAGAAAGGTTATCAGGACAGATATCAAATTCAGAGAACTGACAAAAAATCGTAGTCTAAAGATAAAATCAAGTGTCAATCCTTTCTTAAATAAATAAGACATATTTTCTACTTCAAAAACCTTGGATTCTATTGTAGATTCTAGTGGAGGAGACAGACAAGTAAGCAAATATATACAATTTAGTGTGATAAAGGCCCTAGTGAAAATAAGCTCAAGTTGTTATGTTAGAGAGGTTCCGTGAAAGGACATATATGTAATGCTAGCCCCCAATGCGGAAGGAGCTAAGAAACCAAAGAAGGAGGCAGACAAATCCAGTTTGTTGGTAAAGGGTGGCTTATTGGGGAACTTACAGATCGAAGCGTGGTCTTGAGTGTTTTTATGGCAGAATTAAAAGTATATTCACGATATCGATTCTTCCTATCCGTGAGCATGGAATGTTCTTCCATTGGTTTGTGTCCTCTTTTATTTCATTGAGGAGTGGTTTGTAATTCTCCTTGAAGAGGTCCTTCACATCCCTTGTAAGTTGGATTCCTAGGTATTTTATTCTCTTTGAAGCAATCGTGAATGGGAGTTCACTCATGATTTGGCTCTCTGTTTGTCTGTTATTGGTGTATAAG